>NC_064816.1:129325696-129625696 GCF_023721935.1 Panthera uncia
GGGCGCCTGGGTGGCGCAGTCGGTTAAGCGTCCGACTTCAGCCAGGTCACGATCTCGCGGTCCGTGAGTTCGAGCCCCGCGTCGGGCTCTGGGCTGATGGCCCGGAGCCTGGAGCCTGTTTCCGATTCTGTGTCTCCCTCTCTCTCTGCCCCTCCCCCGTTCATGCTCTGTCTCTCTCTGTCCCAAAAATAAATTAAAAATGTTGAAAAAAAAATTAAAAAAGAAAGACACAGAAAAAAAATCTCTAGTGGTTAAAAACTACAAAATTGCTAATATGAAGGCTTTAAAAGACATGGCAGACACTTGCCATGTCCTAAAGGGGCCATAAAGGGGCAGTTTACTATTGCCTAAAGCCATTGCAGCTGTCCTTGATTTGAGTTATAGGAAGAGAAATCAATTTGCAGTAATTTTAGTTATGAGGACTGGTTTTATTTTTTAGTTATGACTCTGGAAGTCTCTTACTAAGAACTTCACACCTCTTTTCCCCATAAATAGCATTTGGTTTATTCCTTTAAAGGAAAACACATGGCTTCAAGATCAGAGTGGTAAGTGGTACTCTTCAAGTGCAACAGTTAGTCAAAACAGTTCATGCCTCAAATGCTTGTATTTTTCAAATAGACACTATTAGTCTTATTTTACAGGTGAGAAAACTCAAGCCCAGAGAGCTATCTATTTTGCTTGAGATCTCAAAACTAATAAGTGTGCAATAAGCTATTAATAAAACCCTAATAAACTAGAAATAAGACCCTGGTTTTTGATTCAAGTCTAGTGGTTTTCCCATCCTTACAGAGCTCCCATTTTTAAGATACGACTACACAGTGCATTTTCAGTGGAGACCAGCCTTATGAATACAACCAACTAAAGAATGTGTTGAAAAGCTCTAGTCAAAATCCTCTTCTCCAAAATATTTCTCCCACTACCTAACGTATTTCCTCATCCTTGTACTCAGGTCAGAGGAATTTAATTGAGATGAAAGGAATAACAACTTCTGCCCTCATCAGTTAGCAGTGGATATCAAAGTAATATTGAAAGCTTTGTCACTATACTTATGACTAGATCACTCCATCCTCCTTCTCCCAAATCGAGATTTGGTGTAGGAAGGAACTAGCATACATAAATGTATATTTTAAAAGTTCCCCAGGGGATTCTGAAGTATGGCTCTAATTCAAGAACAACTATCTCATAAAGATTTGTTTATAGATGGCTGAGGGCAAATTGCATTTTTCCCTCAAAATACATTTTTTATCAATTATATGTAATTGATGATATATCACTATATCAGATACTGGTAACATATTGATGAAAAAGTGTGTCATGGCCATTGCTTTCATGGAGCTTACACCTTATTTTACAATAGCATAACAATTCTGTTCTATCCATGGGAGAGTAAAAACTTAGAAGGTAATAGGGAGATTGCAGATAGGATAACAAACATAAATTACCATCCGTGCCTTAGATATTAGGAAAATTAATCTTAATTAAAAAGAAGCAAAATAGGGGCGCCTGGGTGGCTCAGTCGGTTGAGGGTCCGACTTCAGCTCAGGTCACGATCTCACGGTTCGTGAGTTCGAGCCCCACGTCAGGCTCTGGGCTGATGGCTCAGAGCCTGGAGCCTGCTTCTGATTCTGTGTCTCCCTCTCTCTCTGCCCCTCCCCCATTCATGCTCTGTCTGTCTCTCTCTCAAAAATAAATAAACATTAAAAAAAATTTAAAAAAAGAAGCAAAATAAATACTAAGACTTGAGAAATAGAGATACTAACTTTAAAAAGTAATAATATTATAGCTAAATCGAATTTATATAAGCACCAACCCAACAGACTCACTATAACAAATTCCAGATATTGTTAAAACATAAACACTGGAGAGAATAAATCACTGAATCTTGGAATAAAGGAGTGAGGAAAGAATATTGACATAAAATTCAGTAAAGAAATATTTAGATTGTTCTGGGAGGGATAAACATCTTGTGAGAGAAAAGGATTAATGTAGCTCTTAAAAATGTTTCTCTATTGGGGCACCTGGGTGGCTCAGTCAGTTAAGCATCTGACTCTTGATTTCTTCTCAGGTCATGATCCCATAGTTCGTGGGTTCAAGCCTCACATCCAGCTCTGTGCTGACAGCGTGGCGCCTGCTTGGGATTCTCTCTCTCTCTCTCTCTCTCTCTCTCTCTCCTCTCTCCTCTTTCCTCTCTCCTCTCTCCTCTCTCCCTGCCCCTCCCTTGCTCTCTCTCTCAAATAAATAAACATTTTAAGAAAATGCTTATCTAGTGGACAACTGGTAATTGTCATCATGAAATAATAGTAATTAACATGGGAAGCAGGATTAAATGAAGCCCTAAGAGTTGTACACCAATGATTAACTTTGATTTGTGGGAGCTAACTACAAAATGAGATCTCATTTAATGTTACTTCCTTTAATTCCATAATATCTTCACCCCAATTTCCACTATGCAATTTGACACACAAGTTCTTCTCATAAACTGGCCTCTTCCTGTCTCTCTAGCCTCATTCCTCAAAATTCCCCATGTCTCTCCTCCACTGAATTCCCAGTAATCTGGTCATACTGAACTACTTAACAGTTTCCCAAATAAGTTATGATCTTTCATCGTTAGTTGTTTTACATATTCTCTTGTCTCTACTTAGAAAGATCTGAGCTTTATCCTGAAAAAGAAATCAGAATATGTGTTTGCAAGGACTGCCATAACAAAGTACTACAGATTGGGTAGATTAAATAAACACCAGTTTATGGCTTCACTGTTCTAGAGGCTAAAAATCCAAGATCAAGGTATTGACAGGGTTGATGGATTGTAGAGGGCTGTCTTCTCCCTATATCTTCACATCATCTTCCCTGTGTATCCTTTGGTGTCCAAATTCCCATTTCTTACAAGAACACAAGTCATATTGGATTAGGGCTCACCCAAATGACCACATTTTAACTTAAGTATGTCTTTAAAAAAGATCTCTACAATACGGTCACATTCTGAAGAACTCGTAGGACTTCAACTTTTGAGTGTTAATGGGGACACAATTCAGCTCATAACACAGACAAATTCTTGGTGTGTATAATACCTAGCTAGATAGTAATTTCTTCTATAAATCCTTCATCTTGAATCTTTCCTGCTCAGGCTGGGTTAAGTCTCCCTGCTCAAAATTCCCAAAGCAGAATATACATTCCTCTGTCACAATAAAGGGTCTGTTTTCCTCACTCTACTTACTCTAAGATGTGTCTATTTTCCTTATCCCAGCACCTATCCCTGTTCTTGGTACATGCTAAATGTGAAAGACTCTTTGTACCTCTATGCTTTATTGAAATATAAGTCCTCTGGCTTGGCTGTCTTGCGACACCAATTACTAACATAAGAAATATAGGATTAGCAAATTTTGGCAATAACTCTTTTCGCATGTTGAGTTTAAGTGCAATCTAAATGGAAATATCTAGTAGGGAATTGGAAATACGAACATAGGATCAACAGGGAACACCATGCTAAAGGTATGATTTGGTGAATGGATGTGGTCATTTAGGGAGAACATGTAAATGAAAATGTAGCATGGAAAAACCTTTAAGGAATGACAGAGTTGTTAAAGACCAGGAGAAAGAAAAATTAAATGAAAATGTCAAGGAAGTAAAGGAGTCTCAGAGATGATAGCTTTAGTTTCTTTTATGTTTTTGTTAAATTTTTATTTTAATTTCTGTTAGTTAACATACAATGTTATATTAGTTTCAGGTATACAATATAAAGATTCACCACTTCATTACATCACCCTGTGCTCATCACAAGTGCACTCCTTAACCCCATCACTCATTTTACCCATTTCCCCCCAAACCATCAGTTTGTTCTCTATAGTTAAGAGTCTGTTTCTTAGTCTCTCTTTTTCCCTTTGCTTGTTTTTTTTTTTTAATTCTACATATGAGTGAAATCATACGGTAGTTGCCTTTCTCTGATTGACTTATTTCACTTAGCATTATACTCTCTAGCTCCATCCATGTGATTGCAAATGGCAAGATTTCATTCTTTTTTATGACTGTTTCCTTTAAACTCTGTTTTACATACCAGAAAGACTGGAATTTTGTGGTGAGCTGCTTTTCCTTTATGCACCACCAGGGGTCTCCCATAACTTCTGCAATGTCTGTCAGGTAGTGCCCTCAACAAGTTCTTTTTTTTTTTTTTTTTAATGTTTCTTTATTTTGAAAGAAAGAGGTTATGTGAGGGGGAGAGGGGCACAGAGAGAGGGAGGGAGAGAATTCCAAGCAGGCTCCACATTGTCCGTGCAGAGTCCAACATGGGGCGCGATCTCAGGACCTGTGAGATTGTAACCTGAGCCGAAATCAAGAGTTGGACATCTAACTGACTGGGCCACCCAGGCGCCCCAACAAATGTAGTTGAGCTGCCATTTCAAGAGTTCTTGTAGCAGTGACATCCCTTGAGCCAAACGACCAGGTGCCTCATGACAGCGGAGGTTTGTTGGATGCCTGACACTCTTGATTGACCTGAAGTTCAGACCAGTCCTTCAAGTAACTCATGGTCTGTGGTTTACTGACCTCCATGTAGTCTCTTGTATTGGCAACATTGTCCCATGATACACAAATGACACATATTCCCTTTTTCAAGAATTGGGACTGGGTATCTGCCTAGGACACTAGAGCCCAGTATATAGATTGTATAAGGTTTAGTAAGCCCCTCCAGAAGACTGAAAAGAACTGAATATTCTTTTTAAACATTCCATCATGTTAGTGACTCTAAAAATGATCTTTCTTCTAAAAAAAGATGAAAAGAAAAATAAGTCTGTCTCCTAAAATGAGAAAAGATAAAACTAAATGAAGCTGAAAAAAATGTTTATTTCTTAAACTTTTGCCTTTTTCTAATTATTTCTGCAGACATGCCTTCTGTAATGACTTCATTATCTCTAATAGGCTACACTGCAATTAAGTTAAGCATATATATAATTTTATATTTGATTTAAAAGTTTTTAATAACATTATTGAAAATGTTCAATAATATAGAAAAGTAGAGATAGCACAATATCACCCAGAGACCCCCCTAGATAATTAACATTTTGCCATATTTGTTTATTTAATGTATGTTTTTCCTGAGCCATTATAAAATAAATAATAAACATTATTTGCTTCAACCCACCTACTTTAGCTTGCATTTCCAGAAAATAAGAGCATTTCCCACCTGTTGACAGCTTGTCAACACATCCAACAAAGTTAGAAAACTTCCTAATGCCATCTGTTTCCCAGAGATCTAAGCAATGAGCATGTGTTGTTCTTGGTTGTCATGTCTCCCTGAATCCAAAGCAATTCCCACTCCCTCTTCCTTTTTCCTCTATGATGTAGATGTTGTCAAAGAGACGACTTCAGTGGAATGAAATTACAAAATGATAAGAGAAGGAAATTTGGGAAATTCATAAATATGTAGAAATTAAACAACACCCTCCTAAGTAATCAACGAATATACCTAGCTGGGCAGCTGGAATGTGCAGTGTTCATGCTGTAGATGATATTTAGTGACGAGCCTCAAGACTAGAGCAGATGTCAGACAGGGCCTACAAAAGTGTTGCTGTGTTCAACTCTCAAATACCTTGGATCTCCTTTATAAACAGACACACATTTGATGGCTTCTTGGATAAGCTCCCAATCCCACTACAATCAAACTTTACTAATCTATTAGTCTATTACTCATTATAACCCAATCCAACTGCCCAGCCAGGTTGATCCCTCAAAGCCTTGTAACACAAAATGTGCCTTCTCACTCTCTATGCCTTGGCTATTGTATTTTCCTCATTTTGAATGCCTGCTCTCATCTCTCCCTGCCTATCCAGACTCAATATCACATCACGTAGACCCCACATTCTGTAAGCTATAAAACAATACATAAATGTGAACTTCATTTACTGGAATTCACACCCTTCCAGAATCACTTTAAGCCCCGCTCCTTCCAGGAAGGCTTACTGAATTCCTATAGCCTTTATTGATATCTGTTTTCTTTTTCCTTTCTGTATTTCTGCCTACCTGCCTCCATCCCTCCCTCCCTTCCTTCTAAAGTTGTGTCTTCCTTGCTCTATACTTCCACTCCCCACTCCCAATACCTGGTAATCACTGGTCTGAATTTTGTATTATTCATTTCCTACTTTATTTCACAGTATTTACCATCCATGTATATAACCTAAAATAATAGACTATTATATTTTGTCTTTTTCTAAACCTCACATAAAAGCAACCACACTGTATTTATTCTTCTGTACCTTGTTCCTTCTATTATCATGGGTCTGTTAGTTGATGTGAGTAGGTATTATGTACATGGTTCCAAAATCAAAACAATACAATGATATGATACAACATACTGAAAAGTCTCACTTCTTCCCCTGTTGTAACCACCCTATGTCCCCCTCTACTTTTTCCCCCATGGGTAATCATTCATTAGTTTCTTTTGTATCTTTCCAATATAAGCAAACACAACTATATTATGTATTCTTATTCTCTTCCCCACTTTTCATTAAAAAAAAAAAACCTAACATCACATATAGATTTTTCCATGTCTATACACAAAGTACCTTCTCATTCTTTTTGAAAATTGCATAACATTCCAAGGTGTGCATCTACCATAGTTTCTACAACCAGTCCTCTATTAGTGGACAATTGGCTTTCTCTCATCTTCTATTAATATAATGTTGCAGAAAATAGCATATGTCATTTTTCTGTGTGCATGTGTTTCTGCAGGATAAATTCTTATGAGTGGGACTTCTGGGTTAAAGGGGAAATATGACTGTAATTTTGATGGTGTTACCAAATTGCCCTTCAGAAAGGATACACTATTTGATATTCATGATGATATAAGTACCTGCTTCCCCCTGCCTCATTAAACTTAGATTTTTGCTAATCTAATAGATGGAAAATGCATCTCGTTGTACTATCATTATAAGTGAGGTTGTGTATGTTTTTGTGTTTAAGGTCATTTGCCTTTTCTGTGAGCTAGTTTTTCATGTCCTTTGAATTTTTCCACTCAGATTATTGATATTAAAAAAACAATTCCTAGCATATTAATTATTCTAATTGCATGAGTAGGAATTTTTCTCTATTTGTAATTTGTCTTTTGACTTTGAGTCTGGTAATTTGGCCACAAAGAAGTTTTTCTTTTCAATATGATTAGTTTTATATGTTTTAAAATCACTCTGGATTTTCAAAATTAGAAAGTACTTTCCTAATCTAATTTTATAAAGAAATTTTTCTAAGTTTTCTTCCAGTACCTAAATGATTTCATTTAAATCTTTGAGTTCATATCAGTGTATAGTATGACTGGACCTAACTTTATCTTTTTTTAAATGCAGCTACCTAATTGTTCCAACCCAACGTTATATAAAAGATCCATCAATGTTGATGCATATACCTACAGTTCATTTCTCTTAAAGGTTGCATTTTACTGAGTGAATATAAACAACTTCTTTATCTTCTCTAATGAAAATGAGCATTTTGGTTATTTCCAGTGTTTTTGCAATTATGAAGAGAGCTATTGTAAACATGTTTATACACATCTTATTTTTAAAGTCTCTAGCACTTACTGCCTATCAGTTTTAACTTGGATTACTTGAATAAATAAGTTGCTATTTAACTATTTTCCACTACTTACTCTTTTCACAGTAGGACCCGATAGAAAATAATGTTACATCTTTGGGTTATATACAATATTGAGTAGGAGGGAAATCAGCTCTTAGATGAAATAAATTGAGTTGAGCTAAGTTGAATGGAGTTAGTAGTCGGCTGCCGGCAGTGAAATGTAACATGAAATAAACAGTTTATTTCCCATTACTTTACCAAATGCAGAAGCAACAGCATAAAATTAACCGTATACATATTTTGGATATGTATAGGTCTTTACTTTTTAAGGTTACAGAGAAATTAAATCTTAAAAAGTGGTACAGTCAATTAATTCATTGCCTTTGATACTCTTAGAATTTTTCATATGCATATGAATACTGATACAACTTGTGTGACCTATTGAAAACAGATAAAATATGATAGAAATTCTATTGCACAATTTACTTTTCGCATATCCAAAAAGAACATGTTGGCCTTATTCGGAGTATCTCTCACATCATTATTTTGACTAATCCATTTGTTTAAATGATAGGTGCCTGGAGTTACTACATCCTCTTATGGTAGAAGCAAGTGCCTTTCAGACAAATTCCAGACTAGGTTTTAATCCAAGGATTAAAAGGCTGTGTTTTAAGTGAACAAAATCTACATCTCTTTCAGAGTTATAATTGATTTTCCTCTTTACCCAGCTCTTATACTAAGCACTACACTAAAATAGTCACCAAAAGGCTGGTACCATCCCTTTTTAGGACTGATTCAACTTATGAAAAATAAATTAGTACCTTTTGTCCACACTGAGACTTACCAGAGACTCATATTTACATTACAGTTAAGAGGAAATCTTCAAAGTGCAACATTTCTATTAGCTGTAACATACCAAGCTCTCAGGAAATGGTATACCCGAGAAAAAGAAGTTTAAAAAATGAGATCTTGTTTAAATTTTTTAAGGTAAATTTAATTAAATGACAAGATAATGGATAGAAGAATGTTTTACTATAAAGTAAAATTACAGTTTTACTATTAAGTAGTAATTAAAGTAAGGCGTTATGTTATAATTAATGTGAAATTAAAATGTCTATGAACTTTGGGGCACCTGGGGGGCTCAGTGGGTTAAGCGTCCTACTCTTGATTTCTGCTCAGGTCATGATCTCATGTCTGTGAGGTCAAGCCCCGTGTTGTACTCTGCCTTGACAGAGCAAGAACAGAGCTGCCTTGACAGAGCTCTTTCTCTGTCTTCTCTCAAAATAAATAAATAAACTTTTAAAAAATGTCTATGAATTTGGAGTCTGTAGGAACGGTACATAGCACTGTGTCTCGCATTCAAGTCAGTTTCTTTTTCTTTTTTTAAAAATGCTTATTTATCTATTTTGAGAGAAAGAGTGAGCATGAATGAGGGAGGGAAAGAGAAAGAGGGAGAGAGAGAATCCCAAGCAGGCTCCATGTAGTCAGCACAGAACCCAACGTGGGGTTTGATCTCAGAAACAGCGAGATCATGACCTGAGTGGAAATTAAAAGTCAAGCACTTAACCAACTGAGCCACCCAGGTGTCCCAGTTTCTCTTTTTCTATACTACAACACTGCACCAGCTACTTACTAGAAAAAAAACATTAATTACATTGTTTAGAAAACAAATTGCTACAATAGCTAAAAGAATTTAAGAGAGTGATATTTGCTTAATTTTTTCCTGGTGCTTATCTTAGTTGTTTCTGGCTGCTGTGACCAAAATACCATACACTGGGTGGCTTAAACAACAATTTATTTCTCACAGTTCTGGATACTGGGAAGCCTAAGATCAAGGCACTGGCAGATTAGGTGTCTGGTGAGAGCCTGCTTTATGTTTCGTAGTTAATAGTTTTTCCTCTGTGTCCTCACATGGTGGAAGCAGCAAAGGAGCTCTTTGGGCTCTCTTTTTTAAGGACATTAATCCCATTCATGAGAGCTCTGCCCTCATGACCTAATCACCTCCCAAAGGCCCACCCTCTAATACCATCACACTGAGATTAGGTATCCACATATGAATTTTAGGGGGACACAAACATTCAATCTGTGGCAGTGCTCACGATTCTTTGTTCACAGAATGTTTCTATAGCTGTTTTGATTAATGAGCAAAACCAAAAAAGTCCTAATTGCTTATTCCTAAAAGGTATCATTCTACCCAGGGAGCAGGCTGCAATGACAATCATTCCAAAAATATCACTCAGCACTCCCTGCATTTGCCCACAAGGAAATATTTGTTTTAAAAATGATGTGAAATTCTCCATCCCAAGACACACAAAGATTCCTAGCCAATTACCTCAATAAACTGCAATGCTATAAAGTCTCATACTTTTATTTTACAATGCTATTTTTTACATCACATTTTCCTTGTTTGCCTAGGAAAGTAGTTAGAGCATACTTACCATTATTGTTAACATTTCACAGTGACTTGTGGGAAAAACAGACTGTATCTTTCCTTTCTACTATTTACGTCATTTCTAAATTCATCCAGCAATTCAAAAAGGATTATTCAGTGATCTAGATTTAGGTTTAAAATAAATCTTACTATATTTCTTGCATTATTATGGAGTTTTCTCAATGAAAATAACAACAAAATTTTGTTCCTAGACTATGAAGATGAGTGTTTTTGTGTCGGTATTCAGTTTATATTATAAAGAACAGAAATAATGATACCTATGACTCCTCATTTTAATAAAAAGAGAAAACTCGATTGATCACAGATCACTCCAGGGTTTCCCAAACTTGAATTTGTAAAGAAGAACCTGCTTTTATTTGGTTATGAAAGATGTGACCTGGAACTGTCTGTAGCCATGTCCTCCATGACATGGAGAAAGTGGTCCGAGAGAATGAATCTGAAGTCTTGAGAAAGAGAAAGAGAGAGAAGAGAAAGAGAGAGTGGAGAGAATGTGGAAGGGAAGAGACAGAGAGAAACAGGGAGAGAGGAGAGAAAGAGAGAGAGAGAGAGAGAGGGAGAGAGAGAGAGGAGAATTCTAATAAAGTCAATAAACCCAATTGGCTTAAACTAGTCAGATTCTGTTTCTGTCATATGCAACCAGAAAATGACAAGACACTGGGAAGCTACTATCCAAAAGTGTGGTATTGCAAAGGAAAACCTTAAAATGTGATTCTGCTGGACAAGGGATGCTATGATGAGATAGCAATCCTTTGAAAATGATATTAAGAGACTTAGTTAGGGGCGCCTGGGTGGCTCAGTCTGCCAAGCATTCAACTCTTGATTTCAGCTCATGTCATGATCCCTGGCTTTGTGCTCTTCCCTGACAGTGAGGAGCCTGCTTGGGATTCTCTCTCCCTCTCTCTCTGCCCTTTCCCTGCTTTCTCTCTCTCTCTTTCTCTCTCTCTCTCTCTCTCTCTCTCTCTCTCTCTCTCAAACTTTAAACTTTTAAAAAAGAGAGATTTGGTTAAATTCTTCTTTCCAGTTTTCTGTTAGGACACAGGCCATGTACACCAAAGCTGTTACTTAGGAGGATTACATAGCAAATGTCAGGGTATTGGAGGGTGTTGGTGACTTCTTATAGCCTCCAATAAGTTACAAGACAGAAACAAGCTAAGATTCAAGCTGGCTCATCTAACAGGAAAAGGTCCACTGGGATCAAGCAACAGTTTTGTTAAGAGAAGCCCTTTCCACCAGTGGCCAGAAATCTAATGTACTTGAAGGTCAAAAAATCATGTTTTGCGGTTAATGAAGACCGAACATTTTGTCTTTTACTAAATAGTTTGTTGGCTTGGAGTGGTGCTTTTAGAGGAGTCAGAGAAAAGGGGGAGGTTTAATCTCCCATGATTCACCAAATGATCTGCTGTGTACTCCCTGCCTAACTGTCTCTTCAAAGTGCTCATTTCTTTTTCTTTTTTTAATGTTTTTAAGTTTATGTATTTATTTTGAGAGAGAGGGAGAGAGAGAGGGAGAAAGAGAGGGAACAAATGGGGGAGGGGCAGAGAGAAGGAGAGACAGAATCCCAAGTAGGTTCCACACCATCAGTGCAGAGCCCAATGCAGGCCTCGAAGCCACAAACCGTGAGATCATGACCTGAGCCAAGATCAAGAGTTGGATGTTTAACCAACTACGCCACCCAGGTGCCCCCAAAAATGTTCATTTCAAAATACAGTAACGTGGAATCAGCCCAGTGACAGGGTGAAGATTTTACTATCTCTGGCTATTCTAAGACAGTGGCCCAGAAAGGGCAATTAAATTGAGGATAGAGCGGGTAAAGATTCAAACTGGTTGCTAAGGATTAAAATCTGTGCCTATAGGCTAGAGATACAAAAATTTTACATGACAAATATAGCAGATTGTATTTTCCAAAGATGGCCACAAAAATATCTTCCATGCTACATTCTTACTGTGTGATACTGACATTCTTCCTATTGCATAGTGAGGTCTATGTCCCCTTGAACCTGAGTGGACCTTTGTGACTACCTTAACCAACAGAATTTAACCATAGTTATGCCATGAGACTTATGAGGCTAGTCCAGAAAATGCTATTCACTTCCACCCTGTTCTCTTGGGATATTTATTCTTGGAACCCAGATTCCATATGTGAAGCCTTTCAAACTAACCTATGCTGAAAGAATACATGGAGAAGCCATTTGTAGATGCTCCTGCTGATAGTCCTTGTCAATGGGCATCACCAACCAGACAGATGAAGGCAACTTCAGATGATTGTAGCTCCCAACCATTGAGTCACCCCGAGGTTTTCAGGTCTTCCAGCAGAAGCTCCAGACATAATGGAACAGAAGATTTATGAACCATAATCTTAAGATCCTTAGGGGGCCTTCTTCTGTAAAAGGTTATATATGAATCACTCTGTCAGGTCTTAACAAAGGTTCCTACACACCATTGTGGATTTGATCTTTTTTCTAGAAGTCTTCTCTTAATTCTCAATTTAAAAATCATTTGCCATATGGAAATGCTGGATACAAGAAACAGTTTTACTTTTTAACCTAGGAAGTACCAGTCCTTTTTAAAGCAACAGTGTCTCTTTAGTTCATCTCCCCTCTCATATTTTACCGTAGGCAGTAAAAAGAAGCCAGGTGGCACTTTCAGTATTCTGCAGTCACCAAGTTCTAGGTTTTTCTATTTTATGCATTACTTCAGACAACAGTTTTGGCAAATTGTCTATTTCTACTTAACAATTTCTCCCTCTTCCCCAGCTTCTAGTAAGATTTGCAAACTTTTCTTTAAGCCCTTGCTGATGGCCTTCTTAAAGTCCTTTAATTTCTACTGTCTCCTAGAAGCCCATTAGATTTTCAAGTAGTATCCTCAAGTCCCTTTGAATTTCTTCTCACTTCTGCCCAAAGCCAACGCCACATAGTTTGGGTTTCTATTGTTTGTTGTTGTTATTGATTTTTTAGCAGCACCCTACTCAAAAGCAGATGCAGTATTTGTTGTTTAATAACACACCACCCCGCAGCTATTGGCATAAAACTGTCATTTTAGTAGGTTTAGAAATTGTGTGGGCCATGAATTTGGAAAGATAATAATGGGAGACTCTTGTTCCATGATACCTGGGCTTTAGCTGGAAGCATTGAAGGTTGGGAGTTACAAAATGGCTTGGGGTCAAAACCCTCTGGAAATGCTTCAGTGTGTTTGGTTGATGATAGCTTTGAGCAGAACTATTATTAAAAATATCTACGTATGTGCTGTCCATGTGTTTTTTCTTCAGGGCCAGTTTGAACTTCCTCACAGCATGATAGCTGATTTCTAAGATGGCAAAGAACAAAGTGGAAATGCATGACATCTCTCTGAACTAGCCTTGTGCTGAGTAGAGGGATAATCCAGCAGACCTGAGTTGTTCAAACCCTGCACATTCCAAAAATAAGACTGACTCTAACTGGATGCTAGGAGAGAATCCCTAAACCCTTGGTTTCCAAGTTATAAAAGCCTGGGCTCAAAGGGACAGTGTGAGTACAAAATGCAAAAAGGGCTTTGGACTTCCAACTTTTGCATGTAGGGAGCAGGTTGTGAAAATGACACAGAAGCAAACATGAATTAGTTTTAATGGAAAAGGAAGAATGATTCAGCCAGCAGGACCAAGATCTCAGAAGTTGGAGCCAAGATCTGCGAAGAATAACAAGTAGAAATGAGTCCTAATCAAGAAAGTAACAACACATGACTAGCTGACTTTCAGAATTGCTATGGAACAGGGTCTGTTTATGTGCTTTCTGTTTTAACCATTTTTTAAAAGAATTGTCTATAGCAGATATTCTAGGACTGCCCAACTATATATTGCGTATGTGTGAGAGACAGATAACTTGTTTCGTTAGTCCAGAGTCTTTCAGAACAAGAATAGTATTCAAAGAGCTATAATCATTTAACCACACCTGCGGAGCATCATCCACACCTGGACTTGGTTTAGACTAAACCAGGTACTAGACTTCGAACTGAGGAGCCTTGAAGATCTTAGATGGTGAAATAATTATATTTGGCATGTGGAAGGGATGTGAATTTTTGTGACAATAGGGCAGGTGGTAGAAGATTATATTTTCCAAAGATTGCAACAAGATTTCCCATCCCACGTACTCTTCTTAAATTGTGATTTTGACACTCCTCTTATCAAGGTGGGGTCTATGTCTCCTGCTATTAAACTAAAGGCAGATCTTTGCAACTATCTCAAACAATAGAACATGATGGAAATGATACTGTATGACTTTCCAAGCCAGATCATTAAAAAGCTGTAAATTCCACTTCACCCTCCTAGAACACTTGCTTTTGTTGTTGGTGGTGCTTTTGTTGCTGTTGATTTATTTTTAATTTCTTAATTTGAGTATGGTTGACACGTAGCATTACATTCATTTCAGATATACAACAAAGTGGTTCAACTTTTTCATATACTATGCTGTGCTAACCACAAGTGTAGGTACCATCTGTCATCATACACCACTATTGCAATAGCACTGACTACATTCCCTATGCTGTACATTTATCTCCATGACTTATTCACTCCATAACTGGAAGCCTGTATCTCCTACTCAATTCACCCATTTTACCCACCCTCCATCCTCCTTCCCTCTGTATTTATTGTTCTGATTCTCCCTTTTGTTTTTTATTCATTTATTTGTTTTTTAGATTCCACACATGAGTTTTTGAAACCCAGCCAATATATTGTAAAGAAATCCAAGCAGCTGAGAGAGGCCTAGCTAGAGAGGAACTGGGGCCTCCCACCAACAAATGTCTTTGAGGTCCCAGCTGACAGCCAGCACCAACACGCCAGTCATGTGAAGCCATCTTGCAGTGCCCCAGTTCAGCCATCTCAGCTGACGTCATATGCAGCAGAGACAAAGGACCCTTGCCTTTCCTGCTCAAACTGTAGATTTGTAAACAAAATAAATGTTTTTTATTGTTTGATGCCAGTAAGTTTTGGGGTGGCTTGTTGTACAACAGTAAATAATAGATTTCTGGAATCACTGAAAGAAATGGTTCTCAACTGAGAATGATTTAGCTCCACATAAGACATTTGGCAATATCTGGAGACATTTTTGGTTGTCACAATTGGGGCAGGGTGGTACTAGCATCTAGTAGGTCAAGACCTGGAATAGTGTTAAACATTCTGCAATACACAGGACAGCCCCCTTCAACAAAGAATTATCTGGCCCCAAATGTCATTGGTATCATGATTGAGAAATACTGATTTAAAGTTCCCCTGAAATAAGTCTGACAAAAGGGCCCTATCACTCCTTCCCTTATGTTGTCCTAAATACTCCAATCCTCCACAAAGGTGCTCTTATGGTAGGACAGCTCTCCAGAAAGAATATCTTAAACAATGCCTTTTAAGAATTTCACCTTAGGGGACAATGGATAAGGAACAGCCTCCCAGAAGCAATAATCCACTGTATCTGAAATGCAAGCAAACTTAAAGTTGCTAACAGTAAAATCATTGTATTCCCACTTCTGCAGGAATAGTGTTTGCTGTGGAACAATGGCCCCAGATAGGTTTTGTTTGTTTGTTTTCCAAGTAGGAGTTTTATTGTGGCCTGTTGCTTTTGTTCCCCACCTTAGTAGGTCAAATAGTGTGCCTCCAAAATTCATATCCACCTGAAACCTCAGAATGTGATCTTATTTGGAAATAAGATTTTTGCAACTGTAGTTAGTCAACATGAAGTCATATTTGATCAGGGTGGGCCCTAAATCCAATGACTTCACAAAAGAAAGAAGAGTGAGGTGCACACGCACACACACACACACACACACACACACACACGCGCGCACACACACACACAGAAAATAGCCATGTGAAGATTCCTCCGGAAGGGTTCATGAGAACTACATTTCCTAGGTTCTATGTTAATAAGTTTGTGACCTTTAAACTTGAAAGTCACTTCATATAAAATCCTTGGCTCACACAATCTTTCTGGAATATCTTTAATATGTTACTGTTTCTTCTGATCTAGATTTCTATGGAAGAATTCTGATGATAATATAATTTTCTTCTCCTTGTAAGTCCTGTGCTTTTTAAATCTACATATCCCAAGGAATTTTTTCTCACTATTCTTCAAAGTCTAGTAATTTTACAAAAATATGTCTTAGTGTCACTTATTTTGAGTTAATTCAGGGGTACAGTATGATCTGTCAGTATCCAGTTCCAAATATATATTTCTTAATTTAGGAAAGTTTTCTCAATTACAGTTTGTTACTGTCTCTAGAATATTTTCTTTTTTTCTTCATTTCCTTTTGATTTTTTAGAAATAAAAATTCTTCTTTTTTACCTATTTTTCTTAGGTATCATCAGTTTTGCCTTTGCATTCTTTTCTGCTTAGTCTTTATGTAACATTATTTTCTTCATTTCTAACTCCTTTCTGAGTTCTAATCACCTCTCTTCTGAGTTTTTCTAATTCTCCTTTGTGTGTCTCTTTCCCGACATGTGTTAACTTTTTAATGTCTTTTAGCTTGTTTTAAAATAATAGCTTACAGTTGTGTTCTGTTTCGTGGACACATCTTTCTGATGTTCCCTCATTATTGGTAGGGAAGTTATTCTGCTTCATTTTCTCTTTTTTCTTATGATAACGTTGTATTGAATTCGACCTTGATAATTTACTATTGCTCGTTTTTTTGTGATATTAATTTTCCTAAACTTCTACAATGAGGCAGGGTTCAGAAAATTATGTCCCAATTCAGAGAGCTCCATCTTTCCTCATTTTTATGAAGTGTTAAAAAATACAGCAGTGCTTTTGGGATTTCTTGATTCTGTTCCCCTCTCTGGATGTTGGGCATTTAACATATGGTTAGTGTGACCAAGAAGCTGAATTTTAAATTTTAATTAATGTTAGTTAATTAAATTAATTAAACCACATGTGGTTACTGGCTACCATATTAGAGAGTGCTCCTCTAGCCTTTTACTTTCCTATATCTGTTCTGCCCTGTTCCACTCAATTTTGATTTCCCTCAATGCAGTGTCTTATCGTGAGTCTTTCTATAAGGGAGCCTTGGAGGGTCAGTTTTGAAATCTTACAAGGGTGAGACTGCATCAGCCCCTCTAATCACTCTTACTGTGTCAGTTGCTGTTATAATAGGCCTGCCATGTTTTAAAATGAATAACTGGGGGAGAACATCTTGAATTCTTCTGTCTATAAGACACTACCCTCTTGCTTCCCTCCCTCCACCCCACAGAACTGTTTATACATACATGTCTTCTGGCTCTTAGTGGTTTGTCCTGACTGCTTTATTTTGCTGATA
This sequence comes from Panthera uncia, assembly GCF_023721935.1. NCBI lineage: Eukaryota > Metazoa > Chordata > Mammalia > Carnivora > Felidae > Panthera > Panthera uncia. Next base: position 129,342,975 of record NC_064816.1, read on the forward strand.
CCTTATCACCTAGTTTTATTGTAAAGGTTGTCTGTAGGCTTTTGGTTTTGCTAACTAGTTGGGTTTTTTGTTTTGTTTTTTAATGTGGGTTTTCAGAGAGATTGAAAATTATGCTTCCACTGTTCCATCTTCCTAAAATGCTTTTAATAACGTATTTTTAAATAAGGTTTTTTCCATTAAGAAATATGTCATGCTCATCATGGAATTTTTTTTTAAGGAAGAAAGGAATCCCCATGGACTTACCAATCAAAGACAAACACTACTGACATTTTAGTGGATTTTCCTCATGTTCCTTTTCTGTTCAAGGTATTTTTGCATAGTTGTGAGTATAGTGTATATATAACCCTATTTTTTGGTTCTCATAATAATTGTTCATTATTACAAAAATTCTTAAGTATTATCATGTAGAACCTATAATAAATCTATCATATGGATCATCCATTACTAACTTAGCCAATGCCCAATGTTTGGTCAATGTAAAAAAAATTCTACAGGGAATAGTTTGTTCTGAGAGATGTTGGTATATCCCTACAGAACAATGTGTAATCCTGTACAAGCTGCTAATGAGCAATAATAGGTATCTCAGGAGCACAGGAGTTCCTCTAACACATGTTAATAGACGATTAACATTTCTAAAGAGGACTTCTGGGACAACATTAATAAATGAGGAGATAGGTATAATCAACTGTATCTAGAAATTTTACCTCACTTATGTAGAAAACTTTCCTTTCCCTAGTGTTTCTAGAATGTTTACTGTGTGTGCTTATTTATAGGCATATATGTATATGTGTATATGTATGTGCATATACCTGTGTATTTATGATCAGCTATCTGGATCTGTAGCCCACATCTTTCTTTGGACCACCAGACTCAATCCAACTGCCCTCAAAAAATCAACACATTCAAAACTAAATCCATTATCTTTCTCAATCTTCCTTCTCTTCTGTTTCTTACCTTATGGAGTGAGTTATATCTACCATACCATTCACCTAAAATACATTCCTAAGAGTCATTCTGGAATTCTTATCTTCCCTCTTTTCAAACCAATCAATTCCAATATTTTCAACCTCCTTAGTATCATTGATTATTCCTTCCAATTCTCCATAACCATTGCTACTGCCTTATTTTGGCCCTCATCCTATTTCAAGTGGGATATAGCTAGCATTTCCCAAGTTTACCAATGATTTCCTTTTTGTTAAATCCAATGGGGATTCAACACTTCTCTACAATTTGACATTGTTGACTAATTCCTTCTTGAATTTCCCATCTTGGTTGCTGGAACTCTACTTGAAAATCTTCTTACACTCTAACTGGCTCTCATCTCCTTTCTATGATTCTCTTGCTCAGCTTTGCTCAATTGTATTCGTTGATACTGTCTTTTATTTTGCAATCTCCTATGCTGATCTTACTCTATCCATGGCTTTCAGATCATTTAACTGCGTAGGATGCTGAGTTCTAAATCACCATTTCAGTCCAGCTCTTATCTCCAAGATTTCTCTTTGGATACTTCACTTCAATATCCCAACCTCAAACCCAACATATTCAGAATGGAACTTATCTCCACCATCCCCAAAGGAAAGTACAACTAAACAAAATCCTGACCTTCATCCTATATTTTATCTTTTCCTGAAACATCTACATAGGTGATCAAACCAGAAACATGTGTGCTGTCCTCTACTGATTTCTCTGTCATCAATTATGTCTAGTAAACAGTGCCAGTTCTAACTCCTTCTCTAGCTTAACACTTGAATTGCTAAATAAGGACTCACAATATAATCCTCCTAAATTAATGCCTATCCACTTCAATTTTATCTTCTATAATATTGGCATAGTAGATTCCAGATGGAAATCAACTTCCATCCTTGCTAATAATACAAACACAAAATGACCTTGGAGGGTTGGGAAGAAAGACAGAGAGAAGGGAGAATTCGATGGTTAGAAGAAAAAAAAAAAAAAAAAGTCTTCAGATCTTTCCTTAGTGTCATCTCCAAAATCTCACCAAATAGGACCCAAATGGGCTTATGTCATGACATTTGTTTGATGTCTTATTTAAACTGTTTTATTGGACATTTTCCATCTGGTAAGCTCCCAGAAAGAGACCAAATTGCCTTGTCATAGCTAAGCTTCATGTTCAGGGAGCTTACACCAAGTAAACTTTGTAAAGGCCCAAATATTTTAGGATGGTTTGGGAAGCGGGATGGAAAAGTTTTATTTGAACTGAGTTAGAATGAAATATTCACAAATCATTTTGGTCATTCCATTTTAGTTTATTAATAGGGTAAGGAAAACATACACATTATACATCAATGCTCTGTTGAACAATGTTAACAAATAGCCAAGTAAGTAAAGGTTTCAGAGTGTTGGCTAAAATGAGTTTTGGGTGTTTTCCATACCAAATTTTCAGAGCAAAGGAAGAGACATCTGTACCCAGATACCTACATTTGGGGGAATTTTTCTTTTTAAAAATAGATGCTCGGTTAGGTCACCTTTTGTCTGCACATTATAATTTTTTGTCATTACCACAAACTGAAAAAGAAATGGGCTCTTGTCTTTTACTTAGCATACTGCGTTTATGCCGCCAAACATGCTGGAGGCATTGCTTAGACTCATGAGCACTAGCTCTGCCTCCAAGACACTAAGAACTTGGGCAGATCCTTAGGCCTCTGTGGTCCTCAGTTCCCAGAAAAATTAGAAAGCTATACTCAGTAATCCCTAGGCTCCTTTCCAGACCCACCAATCCGATGGTATTCATTGTGATCACTCTGGCATGAGGCCAAGAAATAGCTCTGCTGCTCTAGTGCTGCTTGCTATGCCTATGAAACTTCATCAAGGCCTGAGAACATGAGCAGCCTCACACTATTTCAGGTAGCAGGGACAAAGGGCAAACCTCTACTTCCAAAGGAATGGCACAACCTGTCTCTGAAGCGATTCACATCATCCCTGTTTTTGAACAATTGAATGCTAGGAAAACATACATACAATTCTGTTTATAGATCAGGGCTGTGAGATGAAGTTCTTTGCCAGTGCTTGGGGTTATGGACAAAAGCATTTGAGACATGGTCACCTCTACAACTCAATAGCGAAATTAGGGTGCAACGCCCATCACAAAAATCCCTAAAAGTCTCCACTATCTCTTGTCTTTCTCTTTGCTCCCAAAAATAAACCAAGAAGCTAACAGTGAGATAAGTACTCCCCAGGACACACATCTAAGCTCTCAGGCAAACACAGGTACAAGCTGCCAGAATGGAAAGGGGTCTTCCTCATCTTCAGCTAGGGGCTGGGTGGACCCCAATTCCTTTGCGAGAGAATCTGCAGAAGCTCAGTGCACCCACAGAGACCAGGTCTGAGTTTCCCGAACTCGGCCCCGCCCCTCACCTTGCCTGCGACCAGCTTGGCTGAGAAGGTGCGTGCGGCGCTCGGTGATTGGCGGCCGCCCGGCAGTGCCCGGCTGCCATTGGCTGCCTGGGCCTCTTTGTTCCCGGGTCCCGCAGCAGGAAGGCTGCGGAGGACTGGGCAGCGGAAGTTTGACGGAGCCGGTGGAGCGGCTCCGGTAACTGGAGTCCCTGCAGATCCTCCCCCAGTACCCGCAGCGGAGCCAGAGGCCAGGCGATCCTGGGAGTGAGATCGCGGACAGGAGGAGGACCTCCTTTGACACACAAACATGGATCTGGAGGCCAAAGTGAAGAAGGTAGGGGGGCGCGGACGGCGGGCAGCAGCCGCTTCACCTGCGCAGGGTGCCGCCCCCTGGCTGCGGGCAGCGGGTTGGGTGCACGGGCTGCCCGGCGCGAGCTGGCTCCGGGTCCCCTGTGGGCTGGCCCAGGTGCCGGTCTCTCCCGCAGGCAGCGGGGGTGCCTGGCAGCCCCACTAACTCCTGAAATCCGGGAGCGACAGAGAGTCCGGCGCGAGAGCTAGACCGGGCGCGGGACATTTCTTCCAGTCTAACCAAGTCCAACGGTTGAAGGTGTTTGAAACTTTCCTTTAGTCTGTTTCAGCTGCGCCTGTGCCTACCTAAAAAAAAAAAGGATGAGGGCAGGGCAAGTTCGGGCGAGATCATGACACTTCTTCCTGTCTCAGGAAGTTCAACTTTATTAAGCCTTTGTGGTTTAGGAGCACTGATGTGACTTTGACAGTTCAGACCTCCTTCCCTCCCATCTTGGAGGAGCGTGTCTCTCAAAAGTGAGTGCTGATTTCATGCGTTTCCTTCCTACTCGAGGCTAGTGATAACGTGACAAGTGATTTTTTTTTTCTTTTTTTGTTCATTATTGACTTCTAAAGCACTGCCTCCCTCTTAGGGCTTTATCTCTCAAAGAAAATGTTCTTCCATTTTGGCAGCTAGCCCCTAAGGAGAGATTGTCACTACTGGTTTAGAATAAGGAGACGTTTCCGCAAGGCTGTCCACCGCGCCCCTTCTGCCGCCCCTGGGACTTCATGATCCACAGCCCTACCTGAGCTGCTCCCTGGTATGGGAGCTTCACGTCTCCTGGGAGAAAAGGGTGGGCACCAAACTGTGACTCAGAAGGAATGCTGATGTCACATTCCAGTGTAACATTCTTTGTGAAAGGTCTGGTTCCAGAGAATTGGTCCTGTTTACTTTGCGGTAAATTTAAGCTAGCTGCCCTTTATCAAATAGGGAAGGAAGTTCTGCAGAGTGAGAGGAAGGGGGGAAAAAGAACTGAATTTGCTTCTCTTGCCCACTGTGGTTGTCAATATTGCATTATTTTATCTTCTAAAAACAAGTTCCTGACTTGAGCATTAATTCTGTTTCATTCCCAGAAATGGATTTTTGAAAATGTAGGCAAATGCAAAATATTAGGTTAGGAAGATGTTGCAAAATGAAAACTTGCAGTAGAAAAACAGTTCATCACTTAGGACTAGAACCAGCCCTCAAAAAGGAATATAAGGACAGGAAAACATAATGTAAATTATTAATGTGACTGCATTCTATTCTCTTCCTGTTTGGTGTCTTATTCTTCACTTTTAAATAACACTAATATTTTTTGTTAATCTTGCTTGCCACTAGAAAAGCATTTTGTTTGCTGCTTAGTTAGCGTTCTGTTGATGAACACTGCTTATTTTTTCAAGTGGGTAAGAACTACTCATGTCTAAAATTTGAGGTGGGGTCTTGACTGTGCTTATAAACATTGGTACAAAACTACTTTTTTTAAAAATTTGGCATCCTTTTGGGAGGGAGGGCTGAATAGGTGAAGCACAGAGGATTCTTTTTAGGGTAATGAGACTATTCTGTACACCACCTCCATGGTTGATACATGTCATTATATATTTGTAAAAATGCATAGAATGAACAACAACAAGCGTGAACCCTAATATAAACTCTGAACTTTGGGGGATAATGATGTGTCAATGTAGGTTCATTGGTTTGTAACAAAGGTACCACTTTGGTGTGGGATATTGGTACAGTAGGAGGATTTGGGGGTGTAGGTATAGGGAGGTATATGGGAACTCCATACCTTGTGCTCTGGAAAAGGATATGTACTTAAAACGGAGAGGAGGAGTCAACATTTAAAAGTGATTTTGAAATTAATTGGGACAAAGAGGAAGTAATTCTGAGGGAGAAAGTCCAAAGTTAAGAATTAGTGTCCTTACAAGGAAAACATCCAGACATTATTTAGAAACAATTTCCTTAGTTTCAAAATGTGGATTATGATAAAAAATGCCCTTTGATATGTGGTGTAACCTTTTCAACCAAGAACCTTATCCTTTTCTCTAATCCTACTCTTCTCCTTCCTCCACCCCAAAGCAAAAAAGATTCTATAAATTTAAAGCTCTTACAATGCCATGATGGTAACAAATCCTTGTTTCACTACCTTGTCATCACTGCTGATTCTCAGGGAAGAGTCCTCAACCCATAAATTGGAAACTATTAAAAGACCCCAAAATGTCCAATTTGACCACCAGCCCTACCCTCTCTGTGCCTTTGTAGGACCCTTGACAGACTTGATATCCTGTGGATTCGACAAAAGTTTCCCAGTACAGAGTTTGGCGATCCTAGCAATACAATTCATAGCTGTAGCCATAATCTCAAAAAGAGACTTGCATTGCCTTTAGAAATTGTTCTCTAACATTCTGGAAGGAAACATTACAAGATTATCTCTCATCTACTAGCAGAGCCTTCTCACCCTGTTTTGCCACCTGGTTTTCAAGTCTCCCTTCTTTTTGGCTTGGGTGTACAAAATAAAGTAATAGTTTGAACAGACTTTTAAAAAAGTCAGGTTGGAAGTTGAAACAAAGACACAACCACTTAAATAAAACTAAACTTGACATCTGTTTTAAGATATGTGGTATTTTTTTCTCTCTAAAACCCTTATACTGTTGATTTCATAAGGAATTTTCCCCAGGCATATGAAAAACGTTACCTTTTTTTCCCCATTAACATTTTGTATAAAAAGAATTAAAAAGGGTTGTCTTGATTCCACAAAAACTTAGGCAGATGATACTATTACAGGATTCTTGGTTTATAAAAGAAGAACTTGGTGTCCACATCATTTGCCCAGATTTGGATTAATTACCAGTCCCACCATCCCAAAGACAAAGGATTTTTATAATTAGATTTTGCTATATTTTGCTTTGTTTGAAGCAGGCGAGCTGTTGCTAGGATGTAGAGCTAGTTTGGTTGTACAGAGTTTTTGTTTTAATAATATTTTGGAGTAGAATTTCACTTCCTTATGTCTGTGCCCTGCTTCTAAGTTATTTGTCTAGCTAGATCTCTTCCTTATGTCTTATGTCTCTTCATTATAATTGACTTCGTGTAAGTAGAGCCCATGTCTGCTTGGAAAAAACAATGGCCTTTGAGAAGCAGAAACAGAGTCTCATTTTGTGGTGAATGGTAAATCATGGCCCAGAGCCAGCTGTTTTCCTCTTTCTTTGCTATGTTACTCTCCCATGAGAATCACTTTTTTCCCTTTAAAAACATACCAGAGAGAAAGAGAACTCCAATAATTTCCCTTATGCTGCCTGGAATTGCTGCAGGGCTTTTAATTTTACATCTTAGTTTTCACCTCCTTTTCTAACCTTTGTCTTTTGATCCTTCCTAACACCACACCTGGTTTTCTTAGGACTCTCTTCTTTGTTTCTTTAATTTTATTTTTAAAAAAAGATGAGATGCACTTTAACAATTACAGGTCACTAAAAATCCCCTTTCTCAGCACCCAAACTTGTTTTAAAAGCTTCTGTCATTAGCCAAAGAAAAATAGTAAAACCACGCGATGGCAGTTGGCAAGACTACTGAACCACAAAGATTATTTCCATTAGGAATTAGAATGAGACTTTTCTCATAGGTGGCCCTTGATTGAAGTAGAAAAGGTAAGTAAACGGTGACCTGGATGTTCAAATCTACGGTTGGATTCTCGGCTTGAAGCCATCCTTGCTGTGAGAATCATTGGCAAAGCTGGGGGTAATGGGAGGGCAAGGTACTGCCAGGGCTTTGCCTTAGAGGCAGTTACTCTGTCCCTCAGAACGAGTATAGAAGAAAGTGAAGTGGTCCTCAGCTGGGCTTTTATCTCTTCTAACCCATGGTGTGATTCATTACATTAATTGGATATGAAGAGTCACTTTCTCTAACTTGCCCTGAATATTGGTTTGAATAGAACTGTAGTAGGCTTTCTATTGATTTTGTTCCTTTGTGCTATCCTATGAAGTAGAATTGGGGATTTATATCTCTGCTGGCTGTTACCATGTCCCATCACCTTACTCCTTGACTTTGCTTTCTCATCTACAATACTAAATATTACTCATCCTTCAAGACACTCCCCTTCTCCCCCCACCCCACATGCTATCCTCCAGAAAATCTTTCTTCTTGTTCTAGCTAGATGCAAAATCTTTCTTCTGAATTCCCAAAGCTTGTTCTCTGTAACTCTTAGTACCCTCATTCGTTTCTTCTCCCAGATTATGATTTTCTTCTTTCCTAAATTTCAAGCTTGGGCAATGAATTCTTATTCTATTTACACTTGTATAGTTTTGTTTGTTGTTGAAAGCAATCTTGTGAAGTAGACCTTAGCCTCATTTTAAGGATAAAGAAACAGGTGTAGATAGGTTCTGGCAGTTTCAGATGAACCTAAGTATGATCTTGAACTATAGTCTTCAGAACCCATGCTCCTGCATCATGCCCTCTAGCCCTTGAGTCCTCTTATATACTTGCCTTGTTTGCTAAATATATGCTGAATGAATTACCCTTATATAAAAAGAGGAATAACCTAAAACACATTTCAACATTTTTGTTTAAAGGAATTATTTGGAAGAAGTGGTTTCTATTCCAATAAAATTACCACCCTACTGGTTTTCTATATTTTATTTATACTTTATCTGTGTTATATGTTTGCCCTTTCGTGTAATTTGTCATAGACCTTCTTTGGACAAAGACAAAGCCCAAATAAAGTAAAAGTATTGTAAAAAGGGACTTCTTGGAGACTTTTACAAAGAAATTTTACAAGTGCCAATCATATTCTGGACTGTATCCTCTAGGATTCTTCCAACTTCTCCTAGTAGCTTAATATGGTCCTTGAACAACAGTAACCCTGCGTTTGGCTCTCTGCTTTGGGATTTCAGTGACATCTGGAACTGTATAGAAGCACTCATGGGATGGGCTGTAGAAGAGTCCGTTCTCCCTGCTGAATATCTGAGGTGATAGAAAGCCTTACTTATAGTATGGTAGGCTAAACCTTTCTATCCCCCAGTAGCAAAGTGCTCAGAGGGCCACTGGCACAGCAGACCAGAGAGCTAAGAATGTTGTTGTTGTTGTTGTCATTGTTTTAAATTTCCCATTCTTGATTCAAGAAGATCTTTTAAGAAGCAATGGGAAACACCAAAATGATCAGTGATTTCATGAGGCTCTCCCTGAGCTATAGGATTGATTATACCAGCATTGTGAGCATGGCATTGACTTCATGGACCATCAGAGAACAACAAGGGTTACTGTGAGGGCCCTACTTAGTAGAAAGAGAATGATAAATTGGCAAAAGAGGACTCCTTCCTAGGTTCTTTTTTTCTGAGAATTATAAGTGGCCCCATGCTAATTTGAATATAAATTTTTTTCAAACCATATTATCACAGTGTATTCATAAAATAGAAAAGGTCAATAAGTCCCAGTAAATGTAAAGGCCTATAGGGTATAGAAAGAAATATAGTATATCAGCTTTCTCACTTCTGCTTATCAGTGTGATGTTGATAAAATCACTCTGAGCTGAGTTAGTAGATCTTGGTCCACTCTAGGTTTTGTGATGTTGGCCACTTTGGATCTCAGTTTCCATATCTATAAAAATTAATAGGGGAACTGTGATTCTTCTTAACTGTGATAAATATTAGCAGTAGCCTACCAAGTAGACAAAGTTCCATGGTGCCTAAAAATCACACAAGCCAAGAATATATAAATATGTGTGATTTTAATAAAATAGTACAGTGTATAATGTTTAGGTAGTTCTGTGAATTCCATGAGGAAACCTATACATTAAACATTTTTTTTTAAATCTTAGCTATTTTTCAACTTGTTTTTACTTAATTTGCCTTTTTAATATTTGTGAGATATTTGAATACATTAAGTTTGATTAATTTAAATGTGTAATAGGAAGCTTCAAATGCATAATAAACTGCTCCTTTACCATAGATCAAATAATTCTAGATGTGATATATCAACTTTCCTTGGTATTTAATTACAGGTAAGTGAAAAATAATGGATTTTTTATTGTCTTTAAAAGTTCTCTCTCCTAAAATAAGATGATTTATTCCAAAATTATTTGTATTTTATGTGTCAAGCACTGCTCTAGACTCTGTGGGTGTAGCATGAACAGAAAAGATATGGTATCTTGTATCACAGAATTTACACTGCTAAAAGGAATTAGAGAGCAAAGTAAATGACAAAATAAACGATAAAAAGCACAACTGGGATTATACCCCTTAGTGAACTCCTTACAGGTCAGCAGTACACTAGATTTCTGACATAGAGAATGTGCAGTTTTAGTGGTAATTCTTAGTATCGGTTCCTGGTCTTGTAAACTTTGTAATTAGGAATTCTTCTTTATTTATCTTATTGGCAAATGGAAAATAAATGAGAAAGCAGCTCTTATGTGTTAGAATGTGAAAAAGCTCATGAATGGACAATGCTATAATTAGTTACAATTTTATGCCTATGAAGTTACACAAACTAAGTTCTTCCTGGTTACAAATGCCCTACAAGAGTCATTCCTGGGTTCTGTTTTCTGGTTGTGCCTTTGTTTGGTAACTACTGCCATGAAACTATGATTTTTTTAAAACTCTCTTGTTAGATCATTAATATATGGTAGGAAATTATTTTGCTCTTTACAGGGTGGTGACATTCAGAGAACATTATATAAATAGTGAATTATGAAATCAACTTTTTCAAGGAGATGAAAACAGAAAAAACTAACCAATTGAAAACAGGTTTCAAAACCTCATACATTTTCAAGATTTAAGGTGAACTGATAAGTTCACCTCTGCTCTTTGTATTAAAATTGGCCTTGAACATTGTTATTAGGGGATTAAATGTAAAGGTTATGCTTTTCAGTTATCCAGCTCTAGTCTTTGACTTTCCTGTAAAAGAGCTGTAGTCATATTTAGAGTTATTTCACCTGTTTTTTCTTAAGTGCCCAATCTACTCAACTTCCTACTTAAATAATAGGGAATTGGGGAGATAAGAGTATGCATGATTATAATTTTCTAATGCAAGTTCATGCTGTGACCCAAAAATGACTTAATTGCTTTTCTCTTTCTTCCTTCTCATCAACCACTATAATCACTACTCATTGCCTCTGACAAAAATATTAGGAAAGAACAGAAGGTGATTGAAAAAAGAACCACAAGAAACCCATGCAGTATATTTGGGGAACATGCTATGGAAGGTTCTTTGTTCCTATCACACTGAGTACATAGGTATAAAAATTGGTTGGTTCCAGGTATTGTGACTTTCATTCTGGTCATATTTTAAAAAGGAGAAGAGCATAGTTTAAGATTTCCAATTTGTCTGGTCCTTAGGTATTCTGCAAGAATGCAGGACTGCTTGGGTTTGGGCCAGGCTTGAAGGGGGAGCTGTATGAAAAGCCAGGCAGCGAGGACCGCTGAGATCTCATCTGCCAAATGACAGCAAGACTACTGCTATACGAATATGTTAAATCTCTGAAATGCTGGATCGTTCTCAGATTACAAGTGATTCAGCTGTGCTTATTATTGTGACATTCTGACCACCATGCAAAACTGTAAAAGAGGTTTCAGGTTGTCGTTTGCATAGTTTCTTATCTAAACAGTGAGCCTTGCAAAAAAAGAGGCTGAAAGCTCAGCACACATGCCTTGGCGCTGACTCCATTAGTAAGTGTGTAGCTACAGTGAATTTGCCCTTCCCTTGATTGAAGATAAAGTGATATCATGTTTCATTGCAAAATGATCATGCATATGTTAGGTGGATTTTTGTTTCTCTGAGTATAATATCTGAAAGTGTTGATAGAATGAGTCACAAAGTAAAGGTAAAGAATATTTCTTCCTTCATGGGGTAGTGGCCTACAATAAAAATAATTGGGAGTTAAACAAAACAAAGTTACCTTTGTTTTTCATAGAGAATATTAAAAGGGCAATTTAAATGTAAGATTACAAAAAGTAAATTCCATTTCTATCAATATCACCTGTTGAGTTTTATATTCCACAAAACACTGTGATAGCAGCTTTGGTGGATAAAACAAGGCAAGCAGGCAAACTAAACTGATCTGTAAGACAGATATGTAAGTTAACTACAACACTGGATAGAAGGAAAGAAGTGCTATAACACAGTGTTGCTCAAAATAGCTGTCACTGTAGAATCTGTCATGGGCCAATATTATTTAAATGTTTATTTATTTTGAGAGAGAGAGAGCATGCAAGCATGAGCTAGAGAGGGGCAGAGAGAGAGAGAGGGAGAGAATCCCAAGTAGGCTCTGCTGTCAGTGCTGAGCCTGACACAGGGATCCATCTCACAAACCCATGAAATCAAGAGTCGAACGCTTAACCAGCTGAGCCACCTATGCGCCCCATGGACCAATACTTTTAAGAAAACACCATAAAAATGAATTACTAAAAGAAAAAAAAAAGGCAAATACAAGGCCAATTAAGAAATTATTAAGGGGAGGGGCACCTGGGTGGCTCAGTTGGTTAAGCATCTGACTTTGGCTCAGGTCACGATCTCATGGTTTGTGGGTTCGAGCCTCATGTCGGGCTCTCTGCTGAAAGCTCCTAGCCTGGAGCCTACTTTGGATTCTGTGTCTCCCTCTCTTTCCGCCCCTCCCCTGCTTGCACTCTTTCTCTCTCAAAAATAAATAAGCATTTAAAAAAATTTTTTTACATTATTAGGGGCATCTGACATAAAATTTCTGTCAAATTGCTAATAATTCCTCATAGCTTACTTTCAGTTTCTTTATATGTCTCTTTGCAGACTGATATCCAAGACTTTGCAGATTGCCACATTTTTGAGTAGCACTGCAATAATAGGAATACAGACGACTAGTAAGAAGTCTCAGAAGCAGAAGTAATTAACTTGAATTGGGTGGATTTGGGAGCATTTTATGGAGGAAACAACATCCAAACTAACTCTATAGGATAAATAAGGTTCCATTAGGCAAAGAAGGCCCTGCAGGAAGAATAAATAGCATGAACCAAAGGAACACAGCTGTGAAAAGTCAGTAAGCCTTTGATAGTCATACCATTAACATTTTCAGTTTGACTCTTCTAAAATAAAGCCAAGGTACATGATCTGCAGTGGTTTCTAATTCTACTAGGTTACAGGTTTGAATCGGGGAATTGTGTCACTGAGCTAGTACAGACGCCTACTGCTAAGGATCTATTTCTCTATCCTAACCCTGATTCTTATTTATTACACTATGTCATCTCTTGAAGTCCAGGAGGAAATTTCACACCGGAGTCTATTTTGTGTAGTCTGGATTTGGCTCCAAGTTGTGGGTTGGGACTACATTGACTCCACAGACCTTTCATCCTCCTTAGATCATTGAATATCTTAAGCAAAAGGCTGGAACAGTAGCGGGCATGCCCAACTGTAGGAACCCATTTTAAGCATCTGCTTGTGCCACAGCAGTCATATCTGACATCAAGAAGAAAAGTCCAGTCTAGTGACTATGAGGCTGTGGCAGGGGTGTGAATGTTTAATACCTGGAAATGAAGAATTGGGATTATTACTTTAGTCCGCCACACATACCACAGTGGGATTGTTGAATATTGCAGGCTGAAGTATACTTTTCTGAAGATACCTCATGTATCAGCAGTCTACACAGTATCACAGTCTACTGATTTTTCAGAGGCTCTTCTGAAAAATTATAAAGGAAAATTAACCTTGAAGTATCCCTTATTTTATTTTTAGAGCATTTTTTTTAACGTTCATTTATTTTTGAGAGAGAGAGACAGAGCGTTAGCAGAGGAGGGGCAGAGTGAGAGGGAGACACAGAACCTGAAGCAGGCTCCAGGCTCTGAGCCGTAACCACAGAGTCCGATGTGGGGCGCAAACTCACAAACTGTGAGATCATGACCTGAGCTGAAGTCAAACACTTAACCTACTGAGTTACCCAGGCACCCTGAGCATCCTTGTTTTTATCCTTGTCATTCTTCTGTTAGCTTTTAGACTCAGAGCTCTCCAAATTCACTCCAGCTAAGTCATACGGTCTCCATGTGAAGAAATATAGAACTAATTTTTTCTAGAAAATGGCCAGTTGCCAACGTTTTTTAAGGGGGGGGGGGTGGCTACAAATCCTGACCTTTTAAATACTGTGACAAATTGAAAATAGATTTCACAAATGTTCAAATGTTGCTATGTGTTAGACTGTGCCAGGGGTGGCAGAATAGAAAATTAACTGAAGAGAAATTGGCAGAAATTAAAGAAAGGTGAGGGAGGTAAGACAGATTTTGATGGCTTAATATCCAAATTGCTTTTAAGATGTCCCAGGGAAAAACAATAGAGATGTTGTTTGTTAGTACTTTTCTCCTGGATCAAGATGAAGTCAAGGCAGAGGATGGGATCATCCTGTGGGCCACTGTTGCTCACTGCACTGAACACAGGGACTTTAGAGGGAGCAGAACAGACTTTGATGTCTCCAGACATAAGTTTGAATCCCAATGTGATAGTCCCCTAGAAATTTGGACAAGTTTCTTAGTTTTCTTGGCTTCAGGAGAGCTTATCTATAAAACATGGATATTACTTCCTTTTTGGGTTATTGTATAACTAAATAAAGCATATCTTGTAAATACTTAGAATGGTGTTAGCAATTGCTTTATCAGTGTTAATTAAAAAAACATTTTTTTTTTTAGTGTTTATTTGTTCTTGAGAGAGACAGGGTGAGCGAGAGAGGGGCAGAGAGAGAGGGAGACACAGAAACCAAAGCAGGCTCCAAGCTCTGAGCTGTTAGCACAGACCTGCATGTGGGGCTCAAAATGTTAAATCATGACCTGAGCCGAAGTTGGATGCTTAACCAACTGAGCCACCCAGTGCCCCAATCAGTGTTAATTATTAATGTTGTTAATGTTCCCTGATCAGTTTTTTGTTTGTTTGTTTGTTTTAGTTAAGTAGACTTTGGCATCAATGAGTAAATGTTGGGAGAACCGAATTGCAGTGGTTATCAGCTTTACAGTCCTGGATTCAGTTCTTTGCCCTGGCACTTACAAGCTGTGTGCATTTGGCAAAGTTACTTAACATTCTAAACCTCGGGATCTTGATCAGAAAATGGGTTACGACTATCTGTCTCACAGGGATGTAAGGATGATTGAAATGAACATTTTAAAGCACAAAGTATGGTGCCTGAACAATAAATAGATGTATCGTGATCATTATCAATAAATACAATCTAGAAGGAAGAAAATCCTGCATAGATCTTCAAACCATTTAATAAGCACCTGAATATATCATCAAGAATTTTATGACAGCACACTCTCAGGATAAAATTGATACTTGGTGCTTTGTTGGACACAAAAAAATATCTATAGTTCAATAATTGGGATGTATTATATTATTGCATTTAGTTTGTTTCCTTTTTGTAATTTTTAAATTTTGATTTTAATTTTTATAATAAAAGTAAATTTTTTTTGACGTTTATTTTTTTTTTTTGACACAGAAAGAGACAGAGCATGAATGGGGGAGGGTCAGAGAGAGAGGGAGACACAGAATCCGAAACAGGCTCCAGGCTCTGAGCTGTCAGCACAGAGCCTGACGCGGGGCTCGAACTCATGGACCGTGAGATCATGACCTGAGCCGAAGTCGGACGCCTAACCAACTGAGCCACCCAGGTGCCCCTAAAAGTAAAATTTTTTTTAAAATTTATTCATGTTTATTTATTTTTGAGAGAGAGAATGACAGAATACGAGTGGGGGAGGGGCAGAGAGGGAGATACAGAATCTGAAGCAGGCTCCAGGCTCAGAGCTGTCAGCATAGAGCCTGATACGGCTCGAACCCACAAATGGTGAGATCATGACCTGAGCTGAAGTTGGGCACTTAACTGGCTGAGCCACCTAGGCACCCCAAAAGTAAAGATTTTTTAAGTAATCGTTCCTAGTACTTGTTTGAGCAGGCACCATGTGCTAGTCACTATAGGAAAGATTCAAAGCTATATCAATGAGGCTCTCAGGAGGGGGCATTTGATTTAACATGACTAGGTATTATGTTTTCCTAAACAGAATCTTCCTCAGAGATTTTGTGATAAATTGCAAAAATAGCCACAATACTTTGCAACGCTTCCCATTAAAAAGTGGAATCTATTTTCCTACCTTTGACTCTGGGCCGCCAAAAAAGTATGGTAGCAGTGATGTTGTGTGTGCTCCAAGCTTGGACGTCAACAGGCCTTGTCTCCTTCTACTTTCATGGAACCTTGCTGCTACTATGGAGCTAGCCTACCCCAGCCTGCTGGGGGATCAAAGACCACATGTAACAGATGAAATATCTCAGCTGAGGCTCCTCTAGGCCAGCTGTCCCTAGTTGACCTGAAAAGTGACGGCAGATGCGGTGAACCTAGCTGAGACTAGAAAAACCATCCAGCTAAACCCAGTCCAAAGTGCCAAACTGGAAAAGCCATGAGCAGAATATTATGATCATAAACTTCAGAACGAATGGTTATTTTAAGCCAGTATATTTAAGTACTGCTAGGCAGTCAATCATAATTTACACACCCTCTATTGTTAGAATGTAAGTCTTCTCAGCCTCCCACACTGAAAGCTACAGGAAGGGTCTTAGAAAAGGCTTTCTCACTCTGAGTTCTCTTCATAGCCCTCTGTATGTGTGGAAAAAAAAAAAAAGAATCAGGACACTGTAGCTTCCCTGACATCACTGGTCACTTCAGAATAGGCTGTTTCTAATATAGTCAGATCTACATTTTATTTCTTTACTAATTGTTCTGTTTATCAAGATAAAGGAAACTTAAATTCATCTGCAACTGACATTTGATCCTAATTGTAAAAAGGTGGTATGGTATATGCATGTTTTGAAAGTGGTCTTTTTCCCCTGAACCCTAGACAAATTTAAAATGATGTCTGTGTACCTTTTGTAGTGCAGAAATCTTTGGACTGTGGTCTAACTATAAAATAAAAAGCATGTGAATCGATACCATTTCTCTAATGGATCAAACATCAAAAACCAGTCAGGGGCGCCTGGGTGGGTCAGTCAGTTAAGCAACTGATTCTCAATTTCTGCTCAGGTCATAATCTCATGGTTTGTGGGATCGAGCCCCTCTGTGCTGACAGTGAGGAGCCTGCTTGGGATTCTCTCTCCCCGTCTCCACCACTCCCCTGCACATGCTCGCTCACTCTCACTCTCTCTTTCAAAATACATAAACATTTTTAAAAAAGAAAAGAAAAAAATGGGTCAAAAATTAGTTAAGGCTCTTATGTTTACACAGAACACCACATGAACATAATTCTCTTGTTTTTCCAGAGTAAGGGATGGTGTGAAAAGACTATAGACAGTAAGTAAATATGCATGCAGCATCTGGAGTTAGGGTTTCCTACATCTCTCCCTGCCTTTCCCAGGTTCCGAGGCCCCCAGTCTGTGCTGTTAGACTTTGTTTTTGTTCTAAAGGCCCCTGACGCCAATCCTGGGCAAAAGTAGAAAATGCGAATCCTGTCATTTTGTACTTTTTATCCTCCCCCACTCCTCGTTGCCATTCCTATGCCTTCTCTCCATTGGCCTTTACTTTCTGTGTTCCCTTGGATCCTCTGGCTTTCCTGGGCAGCCTCCTGGAATGGCGCTCTCAGCCAGTGCCACAAGCCTCCCCTTCTCTGCTCTGTGAGGACACACCTGCACTGCTCTCTCCCTGCCTGTGCTCTGATTAGATAAGCAGCTAGTGGCAATAAATAACACAAGTGCATAGTCATCTTCCCCACGCCCTCACTCATCTGTTATAACAGGTTACTCCTAAAGAAATGATACTCTAGCCTTTAGGCCTGGCAAAAATGATGCCAATATTCAAGTTTTAGGATATACAGAGTCTTAATAAAGGCCTCTCAATATACAGCTATGTGTGGGATACACTCTTTACAGTCAGCTGTTGAGGTAGTGACACAAGACCAAATTAGGATTGTTTGTTTGATCTAAATTCTTTCAAGGGACTACTACAGACGCCTTTTGGACTCAGATTTTTAAAATGCCTTTTATAGCTAATAATTGGGAAGCTTTGAGGGCTGTGTATAAAAGCACATGCCATTGCAGAGTCCTTCCAGGGAGCCGGAGCTCAGCCAATCCTGTTAAAAAACTATTTCAGCCGCAATCATAACCTATTAATTGTGACATTTTTATAGCCTGCATTGTCTTTCTCAAAGTAACGGATTGAGAGAAGGCCTTTTTTGAGTAGAGTCTACAAAGGAGGTATTCTATTGGTGAATATTTCAAGCAACTTCCTTTAAGCAATAGAATAGAAATAATTTGATAGTAGTCAGCTCGAAACATGTTTATAAGGAACCAGCATAAACTGAACAGACAATACATTTTTAAATCATTTGCTTACCTAAAATGAGTGTAGATTTTTTTAAAAACCTAAATTATTTTTTCCATAGTAAACCTGTGAGGATACATTGGGTTTCAATAGGTAAGCAGTACTAGAAAAATAGTTAGGAATTGCTAACTATAAATATTACCTAATTGGAATTAAGTAATTTGCATCCTGACATCACAAAGAAGGGCTATATATTTTTTTCTTTTACTTAATTCCATCACCAGATAGATTTATGTAATAGAACAAAGTTTATATAAATCTTTTTCCATTTTTAATGTGGAGGAGGACTATGGCATATTATAAAAATAGTGAATTTTTTGTCTTAAACATATTTTTGAAAATTTCTTGCTAATCAAACCTGATATTCTGTATTCTATT
Source organism: Panthera uncia (assembly GCF_023721935.1). NCBI lineage: Eukaryota > Metazoa > Chordata > Mammalia > Carnivora > Felidae > Panthera > Panthera uncia. The sequence goes on from NC_064816.1 coordinate 129,361,322, forward strand.
TTATGATTGTGTTCTAAAACACAAGAAATATGTGTGTATATATGTACTTCGCAAGTGTGTACATGTGCTGAGATTGATGGAAAATAAGACTGAGAGACTAAAAATCATATTCTACCCTGTCTTCCAGAAGACTGTTCCCTGGGCCTGACTGAGTAAATAGCTAACAGACTGAGAGGAATAAGAATATTTATATGTAAGGAGCAAAGCTCTGTGTTACTATGCCCATTTGATTGAAGAGACATTTAAATATTTGAAATGGAAAAAAATAAAGACAAGAGCGGTAGATAAGCACACCCTATACCCCTTCACTTTGTAATATGTCTGTCTCATCACAGATCACTTAGTCTTTGGATTTAAAATCAAAACAGAAAAGAGGTTGTGGAAGGAAGCTTCTAAGATGGCCACCATTGATTCCCAACTCCTAGAATTCATACTTTTGTCTTTTCCCCTCCCCTTGAGTGGGCCGGACCTGGTCAGTTGCTGCCAAAGAGTGTGACATGGCAGAAGTGATGGTATGTCCCTTCCGAGATTAAAGGCCACAGCTTCCATCTTGGGTGCTCTCACTCTCTCTGGGATCATTTGCCCTGGGAAAAACCAGCTGCCATGTCATGAGGCACCCCTGTGAGACAGCTTAAAAGTGTTTCTTGGCCCCAGTCAAGCTTTGCGATGCCTGCATCCCTGGCTGACCCTTGATTGCAATGTAGGAAGAGGCCCTGAGCCAGTCCACCTCATTAAGCCACTCCCAGCTGGCTGACTGTGAGATCATAAATGTTTATTTTCAGCCCCTAACTTTTGGGGGTAATTTGTAACCAATACAGAGATTTTCCATTATAAATGTAGAAATTTCGTGATTTGAAAAACATGACAAGTATTACTTCAGTTTTTGCCTCATTATATCACCCCTGGGCATTATATGGAATCTTTTATATGATGTATAAATACATAACATAGCAAATAATTTTTAGTATTGATGATAAGTCTACATATTTTGAATAAAGATCTTTCAAGTTTGAGATTTAACTTTTTCATTTGTATTTCACTGTTTCTTTTTGTTTTTATTTTTCACTTTTATTTTTTCCAGGGGGTGATATAAAAATACTTTGGATTCATTGTTTCTTTTAAAACATTTTCTCTCTTGTTATACCATTGGAAGAATCCTATTTTGCATCAGGATCCTGGAGATTTTCCTTGACCCACACCCTATTCTTTTGAGGGTCCTCTTGCATGTGTGAATAATCACCTCAGGGCCTTTAGCGTTAGTGCAGCTGGTGTCCAGACATTCAGGTTCCTTGTCATCAGTCTCACATTTGTCTAAGAAGGAGGAGCTCCGGCTAGTGACGAATAGGCAGTCTTTGAGATCAAAACCTATTGTTCCAGAGGAGTTACAGATGAGGAATATTACTCATTTAAATTATTATTTGTCTTCAAACTCTCATTTTGGAGAAGAAAAAATGATGACTTTGTAGTTAAGAGCTCAGGATTTGGAGTTATAATTGCTAAGATTCAAATCTCACTTCTGCCACTTGCTAGCGGGGCAGTCTTAGACAAATTACTCAATCTGTCCAAGTCCCAGTTTCCTCGTGTGTGAAATTGGGAAGATTAACCTTTCCCATAGGTTGTCTTGTGAATTAAATGAAATGGTGTCTGTATTGTGCCTGGCAGTAGTAACATCTTAACAATTGGTGGTGGTGGAGGTATAAATACCACTGTCATTAAGTATAAAAAAATATATAATTAGAAATGTTTCAAGATATCATACCAGAACTAAAATTCATTATTGATTTGTAGAAGAAAGCAGCAGGATCTACTTCTGATCTTGTCAAAAATTTACCATAATTACTGAAGTTGTACAGATGTCTTAGGCAATCTGCTGCATCTCAGACTGAAAATAGACAAATTGCTTTGGTGACAGTCCCTGTGTCACTTACTTGATACTGGTACTGCCTTAAGAAAAGTAGGGACAGATTGAGTGGGAGTTATCTATTTAATTTATTAAAATTCCAGGAAGACTGACACAGTACCTCCAGAATAGAATTTATTATAAACTATTTAGGCTGAAAGATCACTTGTTTCCTTTTCTCCTAATACAATAATCTGTGTGATGGTTTACTACTGTGTGCGAACAAAAAGATGTCACTCCATTTGGCTCACAGTGGGTTTTATGATATAGATTCATGTAGGGCTCTGGCTTTGAAAGTTATGGCACTGAAAAACTGAAGGAATGTGGAAATGAATTGTGGAATCTACAGTGAAGAGTTTTATTCCCATTTGTAAGTGCTATTGACAGCTGAAGACTGTTAATTGATTATTCTATTCTTGAGCTATAATCCTTGGTGTCAAGTTAAAAATTATATTGATTTCTATTTTCAAAAAACTAATTTACTCTTTATCTAATCCAAGATCTTTCCATGTTCATGACCTACATTTAGGCATTAGTGGTTAAGAATGGGCCTTCTGCAATACAGCTGACCTGAGGCAGTTAACAATTCTCTGCTCCAGCTTTTCATCTGTATGAAAACGCACATAATAATTAATAGTACTTCAGACTTTCATAGGTTTGCTGTGAGGGTAAAATGAGATGATCCGTGTAAAAATCTTAGAACCATGCCTGGCAAAAACCACCCCTACCACAGCTTTCTTCTTCTTCTTCTTTTTTAAAAAAATTTTATTATTTTAATTTTTATTTTTTTGAAAAGCAATGGGAGTTCCTGGAGTAAAAGTATCATGTTAAAAGGTCATTAGATAATTAAGACCAGTATTAAATAAATAAATAAATAAATAAATAAATAAATAAAACTTTCTGGCATTTCTGTCAAGCTCAGCCTCTATGACAAGCATCAGGAGTTCAAATATGAGCAAGAAACTTGTAGTCTAATGGGGTAAACTGATGTGTAAATAGTCATAGCATAGTGGAAAGGGACTAAATAATAGACTGATAGGAATTTAGAACTTGGCTGAGAATAGTCCAACAAGGGGATCACGCAGTAACTGATGTTTGGATTAGGTCTATAGAAAGTAGGATTTTGCCAGATGGAGGGGAAAGGGAATGAGATCCAGCAAAGGGAAAAGCTTTTCTGGAAGCAGAGGTTTGCAAGGGAGGTGTGGGTTGAAAACCAACTTCTCTGCAATGCTAAGGCATGTCGAATTCATTGAACTCATTGAATTCATTGAACTCATCTAACAAGTGGAATGTGGTGATCATCTTTAGGTTTTATTAAAATAATTTTGAGAGTGGCAATAGGATGCTTTCAAATGGAGTGGTCAGCTAGGAAAGTGTGGTCCCAGGCTGACCTGATAGAAGTTTGAACATTGAGCAGTGGAGTGGAGGTGAGGAAACAAAGCATGTAGTTCTTAGAGGACAGACCAGTGAGACTTGGAGCATAGTAAACATGGCTAGACAGAGATAAGGAGGACTCTGGGCCCCAGTTTGTGTGACTAGGTGAGTGGTGATGTCTCTTTCTTCATTCTTCCTCTTATGTATTTCAAACTTTAGTGAGAGATGCACAGTTTTTGTTCTTATAAGCAAAGAAAAAGATAGAGCAATTTTATTAGAAATGGTTAATAGTAGCTCTTAATCATAATAAATTATCTCTTTGTATTCTCATCTAAGAAATTTGCCAAACTATAAAAGCTGAAGGATACCTCTATTTTTATATTTAAGTCTGGGTTTCTGTGTAACCTAGCCTTTTTCTGGGGGTGGAGGTGGGTATTGCCATTGTTGACAGAGCTTGGAAAGCAGCCAAAGAACAAAAAATGGAAAACATTTTAAGTTTTTGTGTCACAAATTAATCAAAATGAATTGATTCAGGTGGGGAGAACTTCACAGATCACAGATCAGTTTTCTAAAAGAGCTATGTGCTGAGAGAGATCATTTTTTGGAAATGTAGTTCCTTTGTTCAGAATATTCATTTATATAAACAAGATCTAAAATGCTCTTTAAGAATATAATATGAATATATGTATATATATCATATGTGATAAGTAGGTAAATAGGCATGTACATGTACAGAGAGAGAGAATTTATGTATATTTCATATAATCTACCTTGGTCTGCTTCATTCCAAAATGATTAAAGAAGTCTTAGTAACACTTGCTTGTTTAGTAACCACATATGATTCTTTGCTCCGGAGGGAAATTTGGTTATGAAAACAGCATGAATCAGATGATCTCACCCTGAATGCTGCATAATATCTTCCAGATTCAAATTATCTCCAAATCAACTCAGACCATGTTTGAAATACCAGATGTTCCGTAACCTTCTTTCCTTTTTCTTTAAAGTATCTGACATGCAATAGCCTTTCCTGGGTCAGAAGGGTCACTTGAAATGTTGCCAACCTATCTGGTTACCTGAAATTATGAATACAGAGAAATTGATCTCATTTCTTATCCTAGAATACTAAGCAGGGGACAAGGGGTGTTTGGAGGCACAGATCATGGTAATGTAAGTTCTGGAGCCTATAGTTAAGGATATTTTAAAAATCTTACTTGTCTAGGACTAGCATTTCAGGATAAATACTATAGTCATTTTTATTTTTTCAGTTGACTTTGGTAGGTATTCCTAAAGCCTGACCATAGCTTTTCCAAATATAGTCAATCCAAAGGATCTGTTTTTTTGGACACTGAAGAAGAAAAATTAATCTGTCATATCCTTGTATTGACGCTGGCCAGAATGTGTTACTAAAATTATATGAAGTAAGTAGAGAGCTCTGGGACCTGTGTGCTTATGAAAAACATGTGTTTTTAGGCACCAAGTGTTGATTCTGCAGGGAATACCATATCACATTTGCTACTAAAATGATTACATGTAACAGAACTGTATCTCAGCTCTCAGAACTTAATTTTTTTGTTTCCTATATAAACAACTCCTCCACACTGAATTCCAAAGGATTCTGACCAATAAGAGGCAATGATCTATTAGCTTTCTCAAATGACTACTGTCTATTTAGTGTTTAGATGTTGAGCAGATGACTATGCCGAATAACCAACTCAGGTAAAGTTAATCTGAAACATGATTTACAGTCATAATTTTAGAATTAAAACGTTTGTTAGAGTTAATCTAACTCAATCCCTTCATTTCATTATCCACATGAGGAAATCCAGAGAAGAAAATGACTTCTGAAATCCCTAGGCCTAGTAGTAACACCTGGGGACCAGACCACAGTTTTCCAACTCCCTTGAGTGCTCTTTCTACATTTTCACAGTTCTCTGTTTAGCCAAGTCGTTCTTGATCATTTCCTTAATACCTGGGATGACTAATTCTCACAACATACTACCTATGAGCACACATATCTTGGTGTTTATATTAGTCCAGGGATCTGGACTTCACTTTCTCAACAGCCAGGTTGCCAGCACTTTCTGGGCCCTCACTCCCCTGCACACACTCTGGGTGTCATCAAGTAACACCTTGTCTGTTCTTACCCCTCACCAAGAATTCTCAAGCGCGGACACCTGGGCAGAGAACAACCTATAAGATCTGGATGCCTGAGAGTAACCACCAAGGCTCTTGAGGAAAGAAGGATGCTAACCAGAGGGTTCAGCCTGTGCTAAGAATAAAGGGGAGGGAAGAAGTCTAGGCAGAAGAGTCCTGGGTCCTGCACTTCAGGGAATCCTCAATACAGAAGTGAAGGAGGGAGAGAAATTGGCTGAGCCCTTAGGGTAAATAGAGTTCCATACTCTTGCACTGGAAGAGCCAGGGAATCTCAGCTTCTGTGACCTCTGACCAAAAAGGTCTGGAATAGGAGAGAAACTGCTCGAGGCAGCTCTGGCTCTGAAACTCATTTTACTATAGAGTGGAATTTGTACACTTGCCTTCACGTGATATGTTTGACTTGGGAAGGGAAGGATAACAGATGCCTAGATGCCTAAGTTGTGGCAGAAACAGAAACGGAAGAAATTTGCCTCATACCAGTAGAAATATGTCTGCTCTGGTACAATTTTATCATATAAATTGGATTTAACAGGATTAGAGAACACATTGCATTCTAGATGTGGAACTAGGCACACACTAGAGTGTGAACCACATTTCTTTGTTATTAGTGGCACTATGCTTTTTTCTCCTAACAGAGGTTTATAAAGAGGGTAAGAATGTGGAAGAAGTTCTCACCCAGTAAGTGGCATGGGTTAGAGATCTTCATTGCTGGGAATCAAGCAGGTTTTTTTATACCTATATATTTATAGCTATAAAAATAATTTCTTTTAATGAAATTCCTCTAGGAAAACAAGTTCATTCCCAGTGTGAAACTTACTAATCATGATAGCTGCGGACAATGGTTTTAAAAACTAGGTGTCTTTTTTATTGTGGGTTTATTTTTAAGTAGAACTGCTTTCATTGAATTGTGGCAGGAGAGTGTATCATACTGCCATGATCTCATTCCACTCTCCTTCATGCTCCTGTTCCCTCTCTATGATACTTTCAGAGTCCCCTCACAACTTGCGTCTGAGTGTTTGGGGAAGATGAAAGTGTGTGTGTGTGTGGAGAGGTGGGAGGGAAACTTTCTTCAGGTGGTCATAAACCGTGGTAGGAGGAACCTGTATGGAGACATAGCTGGCCTTCCAGGCAAGCCAGAGTGGGTGGAAGAACACGGGAGCAGTGCTTTCTGAGTTCTCCCGGCAGGCTGCAGAGCCATTTTCTCAGATTACTTCTTCTTTCAGAGTCAGGTGTTCTAATCTCCCTGAGGGGTCCCCTCTGTGGCTTGGCCAGCAGAGCTTGAGGGGTGGGTGCTCTTGCTCCCCAACTCCCCACCCAGTGCCTTTCTCTAGTGCTTCTTCCTTACCAGTCTCATCCTTGGAAGATTATTTTTTCCTTGGGAAAAGGAAAAGATGAGGTGAAAACAAAACCCCACTCTGCCTGTGGCAAGTCTGGTCCTATTGAGACTTTTGAGTGCTCTGAGGTGTCCCTGCTCTAACAATTCCCGCTTCTGCCACAGACCTTCGCATAACTGTCCCCTCACCTTGAATGTGCTTCCTCCCCCTCCCCCTCCCCCTCCCCACTGAGTTAGGAGCCGCTCATCCTTTCAGCGCAGTTCAAGCAATATTTGTTCAAAACAGCCTTCCTAACCTTCCTGACAGATTCATATCTTCCCGATCTAGAGCGCTCAGGCACCTGCATTTGTAGCCCTTTCCCTTTAAACAGAGATGGGCCAGGAAATCTTTGGAAGCCGCAGGGAAGTTCCACCAAGGCACTGAGTGGAGGGCCTGCCACACATGGGGTGTGAGATCAGCGTGCTGTTGACTAGCTGCACAGCCAGGGCAGAACTGCTCTCTTGATTTTCCTTTCCCGGCCTCTTACACCAGGGGGGATGCCCGGGCCTGTCCAGCAGTAAGAGCATGTGGGCCACTTTAAAAGACATGTTCATGAAACATCACCAGTTCTAATAATCCTAATAGATAAACTGATAACTATTTTAAGAGGAATAAAAAGCAGGTAGGAAGGAAACAATTTGGCCCTTTCCAATGCTGACTTTATGTTGGCAATGAACTACGCTGGGCCTTACTGTCATATCTCTGCTGACCAAGTAGGGTTCTGGTTATATTAGCTAAGCTTCCAAAATTCATTCAGAATTCGAGAATGAGATGGTATTTTTCCACTGTGCTTGCTGTATTTTATTAAGGCCAGTGTTGCTCAGACCAGGTGATTCAGATTTGAAGGCAGGTAAGAATTTGTTCATTATTAATTTAATTCCATATGTGTGTGCATATATCTGTCATGAGATAAATGTATTTCTTACTGTAAATGATGCACAGGAGAGTTTAGAAGCAGCTGATTTGAGCTAAGCTATGTGATTAAGTCTTAATAACGTCATCTTAATTTTCATGTGGGAGCAGAGTTTGGCAGGAGATGAATGGAACACCGTATGAAGGAAATCCATACACCAGGTGGATTCAGGATTCTTAACTCTCCTGTAATGGAAAACTTGAAAGAGCTTGAAAAAGAATACACTTTTTTAGATTTGCTGTTCATTTTAGTCTGGATATCGTAATGGAGAAAATTCTTTAATTACATTCCTTACAAAAGACCAGAAAATTCAAATAATCCGTTCCTCTCTCTCTTTTGCTTAACCCATTTTACTTCCATAGTATGAGCTGTGATCACTAGCGACAAGGAAACAATTTAATTCCTTAAAATAATAATAATAATAAAGTGCCATCTAGTATTAAAGTATATAATTTCAACATCTTTTGAAAATTGGTAATGGGGCATGGCAAAGGTGATGAAATTTAGTTAATACTGGACAGTTTGAGATGGTCTGACTTAAAAGTAATGTGGGTTCCCCTCAGCAGCTGGGTAGATCTTCGTTACGGTAAGAGGATGTGGTCATTTTCTTCAGAGAAAAAAAGGAAGGGCTTCATCTAAACTTCAGGGCATGGTCAGACTGAGCTTTCAAGGAACAAATTACAGTGTGGTTTAGATTACGTAGCAAAAACACAACTTGGCAAAGTTACAAAAGGGTGCCATGGTAGAAAATCTATTGTTTGTCCAGCTTGAACTCTTACCCCAGGCACTAGCTGCTAAGGAATTTGTCGGGAGTCACTGATGTGATATTTAAAACAGAGTAGCCTGGTCGCTGGTGATTTGCCGATGGGATGATATAAAGTGGGCTGATCTTTAATATCAATAGTTGGGTAAAAGAGCTTACATTGCCTTCTTGGGTCCTTCCCTCATCTGCACTCTTTCCTCTTTTGTTTATTAAGTCATGTCTCAGTAAGTTCCCAAGGATTGTTGTTTATTGTGATTAAAAAATAGATTGTTATAATTAGGGCAGTAGTACACCCCCTCTATTCCCACCCCAGGCATAAAAGCACAGGCTTTGGTGTCAGAAAGACCTGGACTCAGATCACTTCTCTACCATTTATTTACATGTTGGTCTTAAGCAAGTTCTGTAACCTTCCTGAATTTCAGTTGTCATCTCTAAAATAGAGAATAATATTGCTTATGAGATTTTATAAGGTTTTGATAAGTGCTTACCTCTATTCCTTGCATTCAACATATGTTATTGCTATTATACTTATAAATAATAACATTTTGAATATACTAAATATAGAAATAATGAACAAAATAGACCATATGTTAATAAAATAAATGAATAATAAATAATAAATGAAATAAAATTATTTGAATCATAATTCCTAAAGTCTTTTTTATATTCCTTGTTTGCTAAAAAAAATATGTCATTTGGGGACAGGCTTGCTTCCCAAGCTCTGGCTCTTCAACTCCCTGTTCCTATTGCATACAGGGCATTTAGTGACCAAAGAAATAAATTCATGACTTTTTGCAACTTGCAGTATTTGTAGTCCTCTAAACAGTTGTATTCTGATGCTTTTCCTTTCATGAAAAAAATCAGTAAGAATACAAGGTATGTTGGGTAGGTATTTGGAGTCCCCATATCCATACCTAAGTGTCCTCATTGACCAAACAATGTGATACTCATAAAAGATTTGTTTGAAACTTCTATCAACAGGACTGGTCATATGTGGAATTTAAGAATCAAAACAGATAAACGTAGGGGAAGAGAAGCAAAATTAAGATAAATACAGAGAGGGAGACAAACCATAAGAGACTCTTAAATGCAGAGAACAAACTGAGGGTTGCTGGAGCAGTATTGGGTGGAGGAAATGGGCTAAATGGGTAATGGGCATTAAGGAGGACACTTGTTGGGGTGAGCACCGGGTGTTATATGTAAGTGATGAATCAGTAAATTCTATTCCTGAAGTCATTATTATGCTATGTGTTAGCTAACTTGGATTTAAATTTTAAGAAATCTTAAAAATTTTTAATTAAAAAAAAACAGGAGTGGTTAGTAGACTTAGAAGGACAGTTTATTGAATTTTTCAAATTTTTAAAAAATGTTATAACACACATTGTTTTCTACTTAACAGATGGGCTTAGGTCATGAGCAAGGATTTGGAGCTCCCTGTTTAAAATGCAAAGAAAAATGTGAAGGATTCGAACTACACTTCTGGAGGTAATGTTTTGAAAATGACAGCCACATTAGTAATTTCTGCTCTTTGGCACTGCTTCCTCAGACAGTGGAGATCTCTTATAAATTCTCTAGCATGGTTGTTAAGTTGTAGATCTGTCATATTCTTTTCTAAAAAATAAAGGCTAAAGCTATTCTGTTTTCCTACCATTAAGTGTGACTGAGCTAATTGGACCATTGTAACTATATTTGAAATTGTTTATTTGCTGTCCTTCAGATTTCCTATGAGTCTAGAATACTGAATTTATGTCTCTTTCCTGAGTGGCAGATAAGTTTATGGTAATCTTCTAGGACTGTTTATTAATTATAATTCTTTTCTTAAAAATTGATAACTTTGCACATTTTACCTATATATTTGCAATAAACAATAGATATGATTAAGCACTCATGTGCTGGTTGTCAGGACATAGACTGGTATCTAAGGACTCTTCGAAATTTTTAGCTTTAACACTTGAATTAAAAAAATAATTCATTGCCATCATTGGCTTGTATCAAGTTCAAATATATGGAGGACAAATGTTGGTGGATCAAAATGTGAATTTTGTGTAGATCTTATTTACATATTTTAAAGTAATAGTGTATGTTATATAAACCTAAAAATTGGTATTTTAAACCTGTTCTTATGAAGAATGTAAATTTTGTTCATCAATGGCTGTCAAGACTATAATGGTAGTTGATCTAAGTCTGTTCAAATTAGAATCAGCACATCATTGTTAGAAGAAAAACGTTAAAGTGATCAACTATACATTATTAGGATGTCAGATGCCTGGTTAGAATAAATCTTACTCGAGAACAATTTCTGTGCTGCATATTTCCATGGAAAACTCCCTAGAATAAAAAATTTCATCAGCTATTGGGATTGTGTACAATGTAAGTTATAGGAGAATATAAACAATTAAAATTTGAGATATTAGGTTCTTTTAAAAGCTACTTTATTTAGCAAGTTTTAGGAAACAACGGCAGTTGTTTCAAATAATGGAGGTAGTGGAAACCTCAGCCCGTGCAGAAATGATGGTACAGTTCTTTATTTGTAGGGAGCTCAAATTTTTCAGGGAGTTTTTTAATTACAAGACTTTCATGGCTCTTCCCTGTGCCACCTTTTTAAGGGACATAGAAGTTAGGCAACATGTCTGTTGTGGTTTTGAAACGTTAAGTCACTAGACACAAAATGGTTTTCACGGACTAGAATATTTCAGCTCCTGATGTGCACACCATTCAGTGGTGCTCGCAGTGGGCTGTGGAGAGAGTTGCAGTGCCCTCTGCTGGGCATGGTTCTAACTGTACAATCTTTAAAAATCTTAAAAAATCTTTAAAAACCTTTTTAGTTTGACCATACAGTTGCCAAAAACTGCTAATGAGATTTTTAAAGCTCATTCCTAAGTGATAGCATCTTTTCTCTAAAGCAGAAGGTTGGTTTAGAGTAATTATTGTTTGCGCTATATTATTTTTTTATTACAGATCACTATAATCTGAGATTTTCAGATTTAAAAAAATGTCAGAGAAGAGCAGATTTCTGTGGCATGAAAATCACTTTTTAATTTTAATTTTTTTCATTTACTTACCTTGATAGACTCTGAGAATCTGTTAAGAGCCATAAAAGACTATGGTTTTGCCACAGCCTCCAACCTAGCTTGAGTTTATATGCTTCATCCAGGTGATATTACTTAGTAAATCCGTCTTCTTCCTGGCATGAATCTGGACACATCTCTCCCTCAGAATTCTTGGTAATTCTCTGAATTTTTCACCACAGCTGGAAGGCTGGAGGGCAGGTGCTTTTGACCTCCAGATAGCCATTTTCAGTATAGTCTTTGAAGTAAAAGTCTGGTTGTCTTGAGTGTAATGAAGATCCCAGGTCTGGTCCAAGGCCACAGACTGCTGTGACTGCAGTGGACATGGAGTCCCAGGATCCTGTCCACTTAGCTTCCTCCTCTATCTTCATGGTAACCCTTGACTTCTAGGACTCTAAGGGCTTCATGGGGCACATTGTGAAAATCAGAGCTAAATTATTCTCCACATTTTACCAGCCTGACTTCTATTCAGCCACAAGAATGGTCTTGAAAATGGATACTGTTGTGTACTTCCCAATAGCTTAAGAACCCTCACTGCTTTCTACTCCTGCTTGCTTGTCCAGTCTCCTCTCCCACTTCTCTTCCAAGTAGCCTCTGTTTTAACTGCTGAGATATATGCTGCTCCCTGGAATTTGTGTGTTTTTTGGTATGTTTCCGTCGGCTAGAAAAACCCTACATTTCACTATGATGAAACAAAAGTCCTTCCTATTCTTCAAGTCTCTGTCAAGCATTACCTCTGAGAACTCTTCCTTGATCCCTGTATTAGCTCAGGTTTCCATAGCAAAATACCATAGACTGGGTGGCTTAAACAACAGATATTTATTATCTTCTAGTTCTGGAGACCAGAAGTTCAAGAAGTTCAGTATCGGCATGGTTGGGTTCTGGTAAGAAACCTCTTCCTGGTTTGCAGATGGCCAGCTTCTCTCTGTGTCCTCACATGTCCTTTTCTCTGTGCATGCATATGGAGAGAGAAAGATATCTTCTCTCTTCTTCTTGAAGGCCACCAGTCCTATCAGATTAGGACCCGACTCTTATGACCTCATTTAACTTTATCTTCTAAAAGCTCTATCTACAAATACAGTCACATGGAGGGTTAGAGCTACAACATATGAATTTGGGGGGACACAATTCAGTCCTTACCACCCTCTTCCTACTTCTGCATACCCCCAAGTAAAGGGTCATTTTTGGCCTTGGCACCTTATATATTTGTAGGAGCCAGCAAATAAACAAGACCTTACTGTCTTCATCATTCAGATTTCCTGTTGGCATCTTCCATTGCTGGGGACAAGGTAGCCCACTGCTGCAGTCCTTAGGGGTCAGCCTCCTATAGCATGGCCCAGGGTACCATGCAGAAGGGTGCGGAATGAATGTAGAGAGTGAATGGAAGAGATTCAGTAGGCATGGCTGCCTGTCAAGGTGTGTCACAACAGTTATAAAAAACTAAAAATAAATTTTTAAACTTATGGAAGTTTAGAGTAAAACTTGGAACTCAGTTAGCCAAACCTCATTTTATAGATCAATGACCTAAAACCCAAGGAAGTTAAAATGACTTATTTGAGCCTATTAATTATTAATAAGAAATATAATTTATAAAAATTTCCTATGTGTCACATGCTAATAAGCACTTGTAATGGTTTTCTATGCTGCACAACATATTACTCCAAATTAGCAGGTTAAAACAACACCTGTTAATTGACTAAACATCCATTTATGCGTTAGGTCAGAAGTCAAGGCAGGCTTAACTGGATGCTCTGCTTAGGATTTCAAAAGGCTGAAATCAAGGTTTTGGCCAGATTGAGGTCTAATCTGGAAATTGGGAGAAGAATCTGCTTCCAGACTCATTTGTAATGTTGGTAGAATTCATTTCCTTCATTTCCTGTGGTTGTAGGCATGAGGTCCCTGTTTATTTGCTGGCTGTCAGTCAGGGGCTGTTCCCAGCTTCTAGAAGCCACTCACATTCCTTGGCACATGGCCATCTCTGTCTTCAAAGTCAATAACGTGCTTGGAATCCTTTCTGTGCCTTAAATCTCTCCGACTTCCTCTTCTGCTCCCAGCCAGAGAAAACTTACGTTTTTTAAGGGCTCATGTGATGAGATTTGGCACACCTAGATAATTTCTCTTTGCCATACCATAGTAACATAATCATGAGATTAACACCAGAGAATGCAGGTCATAGGGGCTGTCTTAAACTTCTGCTTATCATAGCACTTTACGTACTTGGTTGTTACTAATCTTCATACTATCCTTTGGGATAAGTGATAGTATTCCCATTTTATATATGAGAAATCAAACACTTAGGGAAGTTAAATGACTTACCAAAGGCAAGGCTTATAGGTGGCAGAGCTAGAATTTGGACTCAAAGCTTGCCAAAACCTTCCTCCTCACCATCTCTCTAGACAGCAGAACAGAAACTAGAACCCATGTTTACACGCTCATGACCAGTGAACTTTGGACTGCACCAGGCTCTCTTCTCTACAGTGTGGTGCTTTTGTGACATATATGTCTTTTTTGGACAATGATGCTTTATCTGTGAGCACTCTCTTTCTTCACTCCATCAATAATTACAAAACTAGGGGAAAATAAAAGGTTGAGGATGCCTGATACTTACCAAATAAGAGCTATACTATCTTCTGGACACACTGTCAAGTAAAAGTAATATTTAGAGCTAACAAATATTTATGAAATGTTAAGATGCAAACCCAAGATTTCAAGTTTATAATCAATTATTTCATATGAAAGTATAGTAATATTATTTGGAATAATAGATCATTTATTACATAAGCAATAAAATTATTCTTTTGTCTTATCTTCCATAAATCCATCTAATAAAACAGTAGCATCTTAAAAGAAAAATGTTACTTGAATATCGCATACATCTGTTCAGAGAATTTCCGATTGGCTTAGGGCTGGCTGAAAACTAAAAATTCCACACCATAAATGGATTAATCCTTGTGTTGAATTCTGTAACAAGAGGCCCATGCTTAAGTCCATATAAGTATATCCCTCTTATAAACGGGCAGCTTCCAGCCCTTTTAAAATATGGTTTGTAGTAGTGCCATGACCATACCTTTAAATCATTGTGAGTGCTGGCAGCATGTCAGAGCACTCCAGTTGCTACTACTTGCCTTGTAAAAACAAAAAAATATATATATATTTTACAAATAGTGATACAAAAATAATTTCTCTTTGGGGTTGGGGATGGAGGATAGTTTCTTGCCTGCTTTCAGCGTGAAACTGTAAATCTATGTATTTTTCTGAGGCAGTACCTTTGGTACAGTTTGGCATTCCCTCTCCTGGATTTAGCTCAAGAAATCTGAAGTTGTAATGTAAAAATTTGAGTTTACAGTCCTGATTTGTCATTCATATTAACCTTTGCATGTGTATGTCTTAACACGCTCAACTTTTTTTTTACAAAGAACTTTTTCATACAAATAATCCTCCTCCCCTTCTCACTCTCTCAGACTACATTTGCATCTTTTTAAAAAGTCATAAAAAAGATCATTTTAAATAAACTTGATTCTGAATTCGCCTCCCTTCTTTCTTCCCCCACATAACTTTTATTAACATCCTATGGAGAATTTGGGGACAAGTGCTCTAGGACAGTTTAGAAGATTTAGAGATTTGGTGACTGTGCTAAGTATGGTAACTGACTTACAACTTCCCCCAAAACTGCTATCAAATAAATGTAGTAAACAGGCTATCTGTCTGCATATATCATCAAAAATTACTGGTGGAGCATCTGAGGAAAGATACTAAACAAACCATACATGTTTGTACACACCCCAGCAACGTGAGTACTGTGCTCACCCATGCCATTGTTGTCTTGTTATAAGTTCGCATAAAACCAGTTTTTTAAAGTTCTTCATTTTCTTAAGGATGGAATCTGCGTTATTTCAGGTTGAAATTAATTATGTGATAAATATCCTACTCATTCTTATGCTTTTTCTTGGATACCAAGAAAATCCCCCAATTCCTCAACAGAATTTTCCTCTCAATTAACTTACAGGATGTCTTCCTAATGAGTTTAAAAGTTCCTAAAAGATATTTGTAAAAATAAAGTTTTCCAATTTAAATATGGGTGATTCAAATGTAAAACACTGTAGACTAAAAACCCCCAAAATTAATTATTAAAAAAAAAATTTAAACTAGTAAATAGCATAGATTTAAGTATTAAATAGCATACGTTTCTGTAATGGATAGTTCCTGGCACCTGGCCCAGATTTTATAGGTTTCTTTCTTGAATTGTGGTTTGTGGCTATCCCTTTTTGTTGTAAAAATGGAGCTCCAGGGTAAGGGGTCTGGAAGAGTTGTGGTCACTCCAGCTGTTGTCATGATGACAACTCCAACTGAAAAACCATCCCACCCCTGCTGAGTCACATTCCTGCCAAGTGCTCTTTACCACAGACCACCATGTTGCGGCAAGGATGCAGATGGGGTTTATAATGTACTTGTGATTTTAAAAGCTATCATGAATCAATCAGGTTTTCCCCACTTTGAAAGCTGAAAACTTCTTTTTCCTGCTGCTATTGGTATATTGCTTTAACCGATTTTACTTGCTTAATAAGGTATTTTGGGTTGGTGAGCGGTGGATGGGGAAAATATATATAGTCTCAGAATGTAAATCTCCCAAAAATAGCTGATATAAGTAATAAGAAAAAGTATAGAGATGGCTCTTATATCATTGGTTAATATACCTTTTTATGTATAACATTTTCGTAGTAAATATAATTTATTTACTCATGTTACAGTTTGTCATAGCTTGTGAATTAAAAACCAGAAGGCTTTTTTTTTCAGGTGCTTTTTTGTCTTTCAAATTCTAAAATCTAGTTCCCCTTATTTTCTGGTGTACATGTTGTTCTGGAGTAGAACTGGATAATAAACATTTCCAGAGGAAATCCATACCTTTCATCACATATCCTTGTAACATTATTACTTCCTCCGATAGTCAGCCACTTTACTAATTATTAGGATGCATGCTATAGTTCACAGCCATATAAGGATCTATTTATCTATATTAGGAACTAAATTCCCACCCTGCCATTTTCCCCTCAGTAAAGTATGATTTTAAACTTGATCCAAAAGTAATGTGATGGTTTTATAAATAATTATATCATTTTTGTTAACTGATGAACAAGAATGAAGAACATACTGTAATAGAACAATATACTCCTTTCCACTGGGTGGGAGTATGAGATAACCAGATATAAGAGTCTTTTATAGCTGAACTAGAATCTGCAGACTCTTCAGATGCTTACCAAATAAAGATTTCTGACCAATTTGTGCACAAGGAAATTAGTTTGCCCCCCTAGCTTTCATATCTCTGACTCTGTCCCTCTCTGTCTCAATCTCTTTCTGGGACTGCACATGTCAGACCTGATATTTTTGGTTTGGACACCTCACCTTAAGAAAACAGGACACAAAAATCTGTAATTATTTAATAATTTGTTATCTAGTAAAGAGATCAATCTAGTAAATATTAGTTGTTTTTCCTAGTTTTTTTGGTGTAGAGAAATCCAATTTTATTCATTTTAAATCCAGAATGCTTCTTAAACTCTTACTGATGTTAATACATTTGTTTGATCAATCATTGCATCTGTGATTAACAACGGTTTAACTTTTCCTTTCTGATGAATCCTTATAACTTCTGTTTGATTTTTCTTACTTCTCTGATTAGTACCCACAGGACTGTGAATGAAATGATGGCAAGGTTGCTTCCTTGCTTCACGTCCTAAAATGAATGCACTCATGATGTGTGCTGAGTTTGAGCTTTTTTCCAGAAACCCTTTCTAAAATCCTGTCTAGTTTCCTTCTATAGCTAAAATGAATAAACAAAATATAATCAGAAGGGATGTTGAAATGTACTGAATGTTTTTTTTCCTGCATCTTACAAGAAGCAAACATTTGCTTTATTAGTTTCTGCAATTATCTTTATTTTCCTTCCATGTACTTCAGGCTTATTTTTTCTAATTTTTTTTTAACTTCCTGAGTTAATTAATTTTATTCTCTCTTCTTTCTAACTTGAGCATGTTAGCTGTCCCTTTTCTCCTAAGCACCCCTTTAGTTGTGTTCTGCATTTCAAGAAGTAATAGTTTTGTTTTCTTTTTTCCCAAAAATGCTATTTCTTTTCATTTCTATTGTGATTGTTTCAATATTAAATTTTTTAGGAGTCTTTTAAAAGTATTTTCTTTTTTTTAAGTTTATTTATTTTGAGAGAGAGACAAAAAGAGAAAGAGAGAGAGATCAGGGGAGGGGCAGAGAGGGAGGGAGACAGAGAATCCCAAGCAGGCCCCATGCTGTCAGCACAGAGCCTAATGTGGGGGTCAAACCCACAAACCGTAAGATCGTGTCCTGAGCTGAAGTCAGATGCTTAACTGAGCCACCCAGGCACCCCAAAATTACTTTCTAGTTACTTTTTTGCTGTTGATGTCTAGCATAATTATATTCTGTTCAGATAATATGGTTGATGGTGATTCCTTGGGCATTTATTTTTTTATTTTTTTATTTTTTAAATGTTTATTTATTTTTGAGAGAGAAACAGAGCGTGAGTGGGGGAGGGGCAGAGAGAGAGGGAGACGCAGAATCCGAAGCAGGCTTCAGGCTCTGAGCTGTCAGCACAGAGTCTGATATGGGGCTTGAACTCATGAACCATGACATCATGACCTGAGCTGACGTCAGAAACTCAACTGACTGAGCCATGCAGGCGCCCCTTCCTGGGCATTTGAGACTTTGTCTGTGGTACAGTATGTGTTCAGTTTTCTGAAGTGTTTCAAATGTTCCCCAAAAGAATGTGTTCCCCAGTCACTGGATAAGATATTTTTTATGTGTCTGCTTGATCAGGCTTATTGTGTTACTCAAATCTTTATTTCTAATTTTTTAGCATTACTATAATAAGTTTGTCTATTTCTTAAAGTTTTGGTGTCTTGCTTATATAATTTGAATTTAGGTTATTAGACTATATTAATTTTAGAATCGTTACATCATAGAGGTGGTTTTAAACTTCTGTCACTATGTAGGCACACTCTTTACTACAGATTAAATGAAAGCATTAAAGTCCAAAGTGCATGATTTTAATATAGGTGCTTGGCTTACTTTTTGTTGGTATTTGCCTGATGTATCTTTTTACATCTTTACACTTTCATCCTTTCTGTGTCCTTAAATTTTAAGTGTTTCTTCCGAGTTGTGTATAGTTTGATTTTGTTGTATTATCCAGCCTGAAATCCTTTGTCTTTTAACTGGAGAACTGAGTCTGTTTATTGTGACTTTTGGTATATTTGGATTATATCAACCATCTTAATTTGTGCTTTCTAAATGTCCTAATGTCCTAAGTTTCTTTTTTCCTCCTCTCTTACTGCCTTCTGTTTAATTAATTGAGTTTTATATTGTCATTCCATTTTCTCTATATGTTTGAAATTATATGTAGTATTTCCTTCTTTAGTTTTCTAGATAGTTTAAAACACATGCTTTAACAACATCTAATGTTAATCTACATCTTCAATATCTTCCTGAACAATGTAAGAATATTCGAATGGCTTTTAAAACTCTCACCTCCTCCCTCTGATTTATATATTCTTTTTGCCCTATATTTACTTCCAGCTTAGGTTTTTAACACCACAAAGTCTCTCTACATCACTGTTTTCCTCTGTCACCTTCTCCAGCTTCTGCTTCTTTGCCAGACTCCTTCCTTCCTCCAGTCCTCTACCTTTTCCCTCTATTCTTGCCCAGGAGATGAAAGTGATCTATTCAACTTATATGCAAATGTGTCATACCCTGACTCCCAAATTTATATTTTCTACCAGGCTACAGTTTTTAACACTAGATCTCTATATCCTACAATCTACTTGATACCTTTATACTGTTTCATAGGCATTTCAAACTTTTCAGTAGTTGAATTTTGGAGGACTTTCATCAACCTTCCCCTAATACCTAAGATCTATTCTTCTTTTACATTTATTGTCTTAATAAGTTACATTTCTTCTACCAGCTTACTCGTCTTGGAAACCTGGGTTCGTTTTTTGACAGACTGGGCCTTCCCTTTACCATCACTACATCCAAATGAACCACAAAGTTTAGTCAGTTTTACATTCAAGGAGATCTTAAATCTGTTACTTTTTTTTTTTAATCTGCACTGTTAAATACTCTAGTCCAAGCTATAACACATCTTATGTAGACTACAACAATAACCATCCAAGATATAAATTCCACTTGTGAAGTAGTCCCTGTTACTTAGAACCATGCCATTGCAAACCGGATGCACCACTGACATGTTAATTGGTCTCCCTACTTCCAATTATGTCTACGCCTAATCCAGTCTCCATATTATAAGTATTACAGTTTTTGAAAATGATAGATCTAATTGTGTTATCCATTACCTAAAAGCCTTCAGTGCCTCCTGCTTATTCTTATAGTGAAAGCCAAATTCTTTAATGTATCCTACAAGTCCCTGCATGATTTCATGCCTGCCTACCTCTCCAACCTTGTCACTCCCCATTTATTTACCTCACTGCAGTCATACCAGCCCTCTCAGACCATGGGACCTAAGGGCACAAGCTCTTTCCTAATTCAGGACCACCACAAATACTCTTTCTACTCAATATTTGGAGGCTTTTCTTCTTCTTTCTTTACCCCATCTCAAACACACACACACACACACACACACACACACACATATTTCATGCTTGTTTTATACATCCTTCAGACCTCAACCTAAATATATTACTTTCTTATGGAATATTGTTTTTATGGAGCCCTTTTCTCACCAGTTCCAAGTCAAAATTATACCCTCTCAAAGCGCCTTGTACTTTTCTTTCCTATCACAAATGCAGTAATAGGGCATATCAATAAAGTACATTGTTTAGCACACGGACACTCATATATGTTGCATTAAAGAATGATTACCTGCTAGACCAGATTGGGGAGGGGGAGTGGTGTCTTTCATTTAGTGGTATCTTTCATTTCATTTCTTGAAAAGTCCAGAGACTTTCATTTATCTTTTTTTTTATACATAAGAAAGCACATAGTAAGTGGTCACTGAGTGTTTGAAGAAGTAAAAGAAAGGAAAGGAAAGAAAGAGAAAGGAAAAAGGAAACAGGAAATGAAAAAGGAGAGGAAAGGAAATAGAAAGGGGACAGGAAAGGAAATGAGGAAAGCTAAAGCTAAATCTAGGATAATAGTCCTTAATCAGAAAAGTTATATCAGCCTCCCTCTCACTTAAAAAAAAAACAAAAAAACAAAAAACTTGGGTAATGACTATGAAATAAATGTTACCATGCAATAAAATATGAAACCTCTTTCTATGATAGTGTTTTGGTGATTTTATTTACTTATCTATTTAAGAAAATGAGGAATGTTCAGACATGCCCCCTTGAGCATACACTTAATCAAAACCTAACTTTTTAAGGTTTTATAAAGTGAAGGTACATTTTTATGTTTCCTTGCTTAAATTTATGGATAGGTACTTAGAATCCCCACCCAGTGGCTTGCCTTTCTGTACCATTATATGGAATGCATATAAAAGTATTTTATAAACTATAAATATTTGAGTATATTTACTTATTGATTAGGTATAATTAGTTATTGCTTACTTATCTCCAAACTTATAGAAAAATATGTCGTAACTGCAAGTGTGGCCAAGAAGAGCATGACGTCCTCTTGAGCAATGAAGAGGATCGAAAAGTGGGAAAACTTTTTGAAGACACCAAATATACCACCCTGATTGCCAAGCTAAAAACAGATGGAATTCCCATGTATAAACGCAATGTTATGATACTGACCAATCCAGTTGCTGCCAAGAAGAACGTCTCCATCAATACAGTTACCTATGAGTGGGCTCCTCCTGTCCAGAATCAGGCATTGGTAAATAATAAGGGGAAGGGCCATCTCTTTGTTAAATTCTGAGGCTACTTATTTAGGGCAATCCTTTAGTGAGCTAATCAACCCCAAGTCCATTATTTTTCTGGGGTTCTCATTACTTTAACTTCCAGCTGCTATTGGTTTTTTAAAACTAAGATTAGATACTTCATAGAATTTCTTGACTACTTAGATATGTTAATCTTTTTGAGAGAATGGTCTGACATTCTTAATAATTAGATGAAAACAGATGTTTTGTATAAATCTAGTAACTTCTAGCTTACTCTTGAGAAGATTTCTCTTAAGATAGCGAAGAATATGTAAAGAATAGAATTTTCTGTCATTTTTTTTAGAATGAAACAATGTTAAGCAGTATATTTTACTATGTAAGGCCAAAAAAGGGCAATTTTGTGTCAAACTCCCTTTACTGTTAATAACAACTAAATATGACATTTGGAAGTCTTTTAAGAAGATTAGTTAAAATCATTCAAGTGAACCTTGTGATAATATTTTTTATAATGGTGAAAACACTGTTGATCTATACAGGCCATTCTAAACATCTAAACGTGCCTTCTAAAAATTGATGTTCTCTTGCAAATATACATTTGTATATTTAGCTCAAGTAGACATTAGTAAGCAAAATCTTTTATAAGCTGAAAAAAAGCTTTCATATCATGGAGAAAAAATGTGTTTATTTTTACTGAACTAAATCTATTTGCTGTACCTTTTTTGAATGTGTTTTCATCTCAACATATTTATACTACGAAGACTGTTACAAATGGATAAAACACTTTTCTTTCTTAAATAACTCGCTTCTGATGTGTATTATAAAATATTGCTTGTCTAATGGCCAGACCATCTCCCAGTTAACACTGGTCTCCTTGTGGCTCAGGCCAGGCAATACATGCAGATGCTGCCAAAGGAGAAGCAGCCCGTGGCAGGCTCAGAGGGGGCACAGTACCGAAAGAAGCAGCTGGCAAAGCAGCTCCCTGCACACGATCAAGACCCTTCAAAGTGCCATGAGTTGTCTCCCAAAGAGGTGAAGGAGATGGAACAGTTTGTGAAGAAATATAAGAGTGAGGCTCTGGGAGTAGGAGATGTCAAACTTCCCCGTGAGATGGACACGGAAGGCCCCAACAGAATGCTCCTCCCTGGAGGGGACAGAAGCACCACGGCAGCAGTGGGGGCCATGGAGGGCAAATCGGCCGAACACAAAAGAACTCAGTATGTAAGTAGAGAGGTCACACCATTGGCTCAATTGGTGTATTTACTGGTTATTTCCCTTTCTTTGAACATTTTTTTGAGGAGCCATTCCTCTGTTTTCCAAAAGGGTAGGTGAAGGAAATAAATTAAAATTCAGTTTAGGTTTATTTTAGCAAATCATCATGTTGGAAACCTCTGTCTAAAGCGAGGTTTTCTGATTATCTGTTGCCAAGGATAATTGGGAGTTGTATGTGTACATGGTAGTTAGCATTGGTGTCATGCTGGAATATGACATACTAATATAGAATCTATTTCTAAACATAATTTTGGTGTTAATTGTTTATCTCTTCCCACAAACAAGAATAATACATGCTTTGGTTAACTCAGTCTTGCTTGTGAGAACATGCCTAAAATTCAGATTTAAATTTATGTGAGTATACAGTTGACCCTGAAAAATGGGTTTGAACTGTGCATGTCCACTTATCACAGATTTTTTTAATTAATACAATATACTACTATAAATGTATTTTCTCTTCCATAGGATTTTCTTAATAATTTCTTTTTTCTAGTTTAGTTTATTGTAAGAATACATTATATAATACATATAACATACAAAATATGTGTTAATGGGCCATTTATGTTATTGGTAAGGCTTCCAGTCAACAGTAGACTATTAGTAGTTAAGTTTTGAGGAAGTCAAAATTTATATGTGGAAAAGAAAGTTATTCATGGATTTTTTTACTGCATTGGGGAGTCAGCACCCCTAACCCCTGTGTTGTCCAAGGGTCAACTATATAGTCAATCATATTTTTAAAAAATCTCTTAGAGAAATTGAAGTCTTTTTTTTTATGCCTTGAAAGTAGAAGAGAATTATGATACAGATGAACAAAAAGTAAGAGCCAAACTTACTGTAATATATTTCCCATAGATCCAACCAATAAGGCTTAGCAAGAAAAGATAATAATAAGCTCTAAGGTAATCATTTTGAGAGAACCCCTTAAAAATTGTGGTGAAAATTACTGTTAGCCCTTTTCTGTAAGTGACTTTAATTCAGGAAACAGTGCTCTGTTACCAGCAGGGCACAAAAATTAGGTTTGAAGAGACTGGAGGAAGCCAAGGGAGCCCACTTCCTGGAAGTAAGAACACCTGGTTGTCTCCATGGACAAATTACTAATGTTAGTAGAAATCATCTCTCTTGTAAATTTTTTCTCCGAATTCCTGGTAAACTGATGATGAGAAATGCCCAGGTTACGATGACCAGATTGTTTTGGATGGCTTCCCTTTCAGTCCTGCTACTGCTGCAAACTGAGTATGAAGGAGGGTGACCCAGCCATCTACGCTGAAAGAGCCGGCTACGATAAACTGTGGCACCCGGCTTGTTTCGTCTGCAGTGCCTGCCAGGAACTCCTGGTCGACATGATTTATTTCTGGAAGAATGGGAAGCTATACTGTGGCAGACATTACTGTGACAGTGAGAAACCACGATGTGCTGGCTGTGATGAGGTATGTTCTCTGCGGCCACCGCAGGCAGGCTACTTCTTGTACCTCCATAGAGTCCCCTTACCATCTAACAAGGCCATCCTTAGCAGAAAGGTGACATGAATTAACTAAGCATCAGTTGCTTTATTTACATGCAGAGGAGATGAGTGGAAAAGAAAATCTTTTAACTTCAGTCATTCTGAGTGACCGTGTTAATTGTGTTGACTAATGAAAGACCGTCTAGAAACATAAAAGATTGATTTGTGCCAAACTAAATAATAAGCCGAGTGTAAGCTTTAGGTTATTTTTAGACTTTGAGCCCAGGAAAGTAGGTTGATATTATCTGTGGATCTAAAACCTTTATTGATCTAAAGAACCTGGCTTTGTCGTTTGTACCAAAAAGGAAAATATATGATTCATCTTATTTTTGCCCTCTTTTCAGTTAATATTCAGCAATGAGTACACCCAGGCAGAAAACCAAAATTGGCATTTGAAACACTTCTGCTGCTTTGACTGTGACAACATCCTAGCTGGGGAAATATACGTGATGGTCAATGACAAGCCCGTGTGTAAGCCCTGCTATGTGAAGAATCATGCTGTGGTAAGGAGCATTCTAGGCATATGGTCGCCTTGACCTGCTTTAGGACTTTACATTATGCCTTTATTTGACCCTCTCACAAATGAGAAACCGACGGTAATACCCTTAAGTAGGAAACATGTAATCCCGACCACAGGGTGTTAAATTTCAGGTAATTCAAAAACAATACATACATTCACTGTGAGCTACCTCAAGATTTCTATCTGTACAGTATATTCTGTAGGTAATAAGCACTACTTAGTAATCAAATCCCCACTAAAAAATAGTTCTTTAATGGGAATGAGATTGATTGATTCTCATCATATAGATCAGAGTCATTTACATTAATATTTTTAGGGGCTGTTCATATTCCTTAGCTGTATTTGAGTGTTTATGATTTCTGTTCATGTTCCTAAAGCCCCCCACTAAGGCTTCATTTTTTATTTTTAACCTAGAGATTGTACAATGCCTAGTTCTTAAACCCTCATTGCGAATTGATTTATTATAACAAAATTTGACCTGTGTGTTTAGATTTATTTGCATCAGCCAAACATTCAAATATTTAATGATAAATACACTTAAAATATAAATATATTTATAAAATATAATATAAAAATACATAAAAAATAAATACATATTTTTTCTTAGCTCTACCCTGCTTACACAGAGCTGCTATTGCATGATGGCCAAGAGATAAGTAATTTAGATAAAGAGTATATAAAGAAAATTGACCATATATGGTAAACCCTTTAATCCAGCAGTATTAAAATGATAGACATTTACTTCTTTATAAGCAGGAAAATATGTACTAGCTAAATACTCCCATGAGCTGTCAAGTAAAGCATAAAAGAATAAAATGAAATATTTATATCATTCCAGGAGTGTGATACTACGGAAAATAAAGTAACTAGTTTTGATGCCAGTGCCAAAATTTTCAACCTTTATACATTCCCGAGTATAGTCCATCATTTTCTGTCAATTCTGCCTTATCAGTAAATCTCAGATCCTCACAGTTACAACTACTCAACATCAGACCTTTATTTTTTGTCATTCGGATTATTGTAGTGACCTCAAATTTGGTCTTCCCACTTCGATTCTTCACCTTGTGCAAAGCCACCTTCTGTTATGATGGAAGATAATCTTTCTGAAATGCAAACGTAATCATCAAGCCTTTTCTTAACCGATCTAGCCCTTTCTTGCCTGCCCAGCCTCTTCTACTAGTTATCTAACTCAAAGTTACTCCTTTTCTAGTTTATACACTGTTCTTGGTCTTCTATTCACACTAATTCCTTTGTCTGATCCGCCCTCCTTCCTATTCCCTATTTTACCTGACATGCTTGTATATTCCCCCAGAATTGATGTAGGCTTAACTTTTTTTAGAACACCTTTCTTGATTTTTTGCCCCAAGCTCCACCCCTTTTCTCTGGCCACAATGCCTCTCTTGTGTTCCCATGAGTCACATCTGTATGTAATTAATGCCACCCATCTGTCTCCTCCCCTAGACTATAAGTAGCTGGTGGATAGAGCTTGCCTTTTTATTTCCATGTCCTTAATGTCTGCCCTTAGGAAATGTTTGAGTGACTGATTTGTGTTCTAATATTTCTCATTATCTTTGGGATCAACAGGGACCCTCATTGTACTTGGGGAAAAGATAATGAATCACCATGTGGCCTGGTACATAATTTAGCTAAAAGCTGCTTCTCTGAATTTTGTTCCTACAGTTTCTCTAAAGGAAAAGAAAGGGTTACCATAATATGTATTTTATTGTAGGGGTGTGTGACCTTGGTCTCAAGAACTAGGATGCAGACCCCATGGGGGCAGAAATTTTGTTTGCTTTGTTTTGTACTTCCAAAACAGCATAGTAGATACTCAATAAATATTTACTGAATAAACCTTTAAATAGATGAAGCTGCTTTATTTAACTGTTAGAAGTTTCTCTTCATTATATTGTAACTAACCAATAGAGAGGAATAACCACAGATATTATTAAAAGAGAGAGAGTCTAAATTATTTAGCTTTACAATATTGTGTGATTTCTTTTAGAAAGTTTACTTTCTCAGTAAGATGCACTGGTGCCGTTTGTCTAAAAGTAAAATGAACATTTCTCTCCATTGCCTGAACAAGCCAGCACATGGCAAAAAGAGCTACCCATGCCACACACTAAATGGTGTACAATTTTGAAGATTATCTAGTCCAGAGCATCAGTCTGCTAAGATCTTTTAATCTTCAAACAAACAAACAAATTATGTATAGACCTGAAGGCAAGAACTGAACTCAAAACAGGGCATTTCTGAGATAAAAATTAACTTGGAAAGAGGGTAATGGGAAATACACCTAGTTTGTCACTGCATGGTCTCTGGAATTCTGGTCTCAAATGGCCACCCCCTGAATTCACATCTCTGAGATCTCACAGGAACCTCCCACCAGAGAGCTCATTACAACCAGTGTCCTTAGCTTTTTCACATTGTGTATAAACAAACTAAAAGAAGTAGGAGAAATTTAAGGATATAAGAACTAATTGAAATATCAGAGGTTTAAGAACCCAGAAAAATCAAATGCCAAGCAGAAAGTGAAAAACACATTATCCCCTGATTGTTTCCATAATCCCCAGACCCTCAGTGAGGCCTAGGCAACTTTCAGATTTATGAAAAATTAGGAGCAGTAGACCTTAGCTGGGACTAAATGTCAGACTTTGGGATGAATGACAAATTATTAGCAAAACTAAATTATACGAAACCACTAACCCTACATTCCTATACCATTCAGTGTGTTCATTAGTTCATTTTTTTTAATCTAAACAATTCCGTCAATTTTATATATAATTGAATAGTAGTTACCTCTTTTTGAAAATCACAAATGAAAGGGGCGTCTGGGTGGCTCAGTTGGGTTCAGCGTCCAACTCTTGGTTTCAGCTCAGGTCATGATCTCACAGTTCATGGGATCGAGCCCCGCATCAAGTTCTGCTCTGATGATGCTAAGCCTTCTTGGGATTCTCTCTCTCCCTCTCTCTCTGTCCCTTCCCGACTCACGCTCTCTCTCTCTCTCTCTCTTTCAAAATAAATAAATATAAAAAAATTCTAAAATCAACATGAGTTTTAAAAGATTATAAAAAGATCCACAAATATTATTAGAGGAATGAAATAAAGGTGTGTCTTGGTCTAAAAGCAAGGAATTAAAAAAAATTGAGTGTGACATGCTTTTGTTTTATACAAGCGTGTTTAAAATATTGAAAAATTAATATGAAACATAAAAACTACATAGAACTACATTCTAAATAGAAAGCTACAAGATAGGAATATTTGCAAAAGCAACTGCTTGCCTGGTATAGCTACAAATTAAGAGTGTATTTGTAATTAAAACACTCATTTTTGTTGTATTCAGGAAGAGTGTATTGACCATGGAAAGAGAATCTCTCCCTTGCTTCTCAGGAAACACTAGGTTGACATAACCTGTGAATTAAGCAGCTATAGTCTCTGTAATTAGAAGCCGTGTAGCTCTATAAAGTATGGAAAGTATATTGCATGTTTGAAGTGGATATTTGTAACAAGGCCTCACGTCATACCCTAAACCAGTTTCCCTACTGAACAGTAGCCACATTTTAAGGTCTTCCTAAGTAAGGAGGGTCAGGTTAAATGACCTACCGTCAGCTCTCAGTGATTCCTGACAGACATTAAGAAACCAAAGGTGCGGAAGATTAGACATTTTTATGTAATGCAGGACAATTCGTTCCTTTCTTCACTTGTTATAAAAATACTTAAAACAAAACCTTTAGATGGTCACATTCATTCAGAACATGCATAAACAAGAAGGCCTATGGTCTGTCTAGTGTTTTGGAGGTCTTAATAGGGTAGTTTTGTTTTCTCCTATAATACTGAGGGTTGTTCATGTATTTTCTTCATATACATGCTCAGCTAAAGGAGAAAATTATGTATGTGTCTGGGTGTGAATGTGTATGTATGCCATATATTTATTTGTACATAACATACACTGAATGGTACAAAGAATGTAAGTATTAATGTTTTACAATATTAGATTATACATAAATTATGACTTAGAACAGAAAGCAGTTAACTACAAGTTATATTTTTAGTGCAAACTAATTATTCTCAAACACTGTCAGTATTTTTAATTGAGTCCTTAATTACCTTGAACATGATTTTCATTTCATACTGTCTAGAAATTAGTGGTGTTAATAATCTCATGTGTCAGAGGTAAAGCTAGTAAAATTACTACTTCAAAGCTTTAAAGAGTGAGGAAAAATCTTTTTTTAAGACTATTTTTTAAGAGCAGTTTTAGTTTTAAAACATAAGTGAGAGGAAGACCCAGCAACTTCCTATGTAACCCCTGTGCTCAAACATATATAACATCAGTCATTATCAACATCACTCACCTGAATGCTACATTTTTTACCAAGGATGAATCTACATTGACATATCATAATCACCCAAAGTCCGTAGTTTACCTCAGGGTTCATTCCTGGTGTTGTATATTCTGTGGGTTTGGACAAATGTGTAGAACAGGCGAATGACACACATCCATCATTATAATATCATCGAGAATGTTTTCACTGACCTAAAAGTCCTCTGTGCTCTACCTGTTCCTGTCTCCCACCTCCCTATCCCACCCCTGGCAACCACAATCTTCTTATTTTCTCCATAGTTTTGCCTTTGCCAAATGTCATACAGGTGGAATCATACAGTATGTTGCTTTTTTAGATTGGCTTCTTTCACTCAGCAATATGCATTTATTCCTCCATGGTTTTTTTTCATGGTTTGATACCTCATATCTTTTTAGCACTGGTTAATAGTCCATTGTCTGGATGTACCACAGTGTATTTATCCCTTCCCCTACCAAAGGAAATCTTGGTTGCTTCAAATTTTGGCAATTATGAACAAAGATCCTATAAACATCCATGTGCAGGTTTTTGTGGGTCTAAGTTTTCAACTCCTTTAGGTAAATACCAAGGAGCACAATTTTAGATTTTATGATAAAAGTAGGTTTAGTTTTCTAAGAAACTGTTAAATATCTCCCAGAGTAGCTATACATTTCGCATTCCCACCAGTAATGAATGAGAGTTCCTGTTGTTCCACATCTTCACCAGCATTTGGTATTATAAGAAAAATCGTAAGACTTCTTTTTATAATTACTAAGATGCAGTCTAGTAGAATACGCTGAAAGGAAACTGCTTTGAAACTTGCCATCAAGACTTTCTGCTTCAAACATCATGGGATATCTTACAAGCATCAAATCACCTTTTGGCCTTCACCTGTTATTCCTCACAGTGCTCTACATTTAGACCCCAATTAAGTTGGCTAAAAAGGTTAACCAGAAGGTCACTCTCAGCTGTATATTCTTGAGGTGGCCATTCTCAGTTAAATTTACCATCTGAAAGAAATGTGTTGTTTGTTCCTACATGACAGTGTTACCATCACAGTTTGATCTCTCATCCTCTTCTCTTATTTGTGTAATTGACTTAACAGGTTTGTCAAGGATGCCACAATGCCATTGATCCTGAAGTGCAGCGGGTGACCTATAACAACTTCAGCTGGCATGCGTCCACAGAGTGCTTTTTGTGTTCCTGCTGCAGCAAGTGTCTCATTGGGCAGAAGTTCATGCCAGTAGAAGGGATGGTTTTCTGTTCAGTGGAGTGTAAGAAGATGATGTCTTAAGAGGAAAACACCAAGCAATATTGAGCCATAGCTATCCTAAGTGGTCTGCATTTCTGCTGTAAAATGCAATTTGGAAAAAATAAATGGGAAAAAAAGAAACTGTAAAGGAAACCAGGAGATTTTGTTCAGTATCTTTCTTTGCTGTTTTTCCTTATCAATATTTTTCATCTCAATTTTTAAAACCTGCTTAAGCATTTGATTTTTAAAACAGTAAAGAACTGTTATCTTTGCTTAGCTTTCCATATGTAAAATCTTGGAGGTGGAAGCTTGAGGTTTAATTAATCTTCATGTGCCTATCCCTCTTGTGCCAAACACAGTATATATGAACATTTAAAAATTAGTGTTGTTGAATGGAAAGATGCGCATTTTCTAGTTCTGTATTCTTTTCCCCCCTCCTGTGTAAAATGAAAGGAAATTAAACTTGCCCTAATGCCAAGGCTTTACATTTGTTGCCTTATCTTATTCACTGAACTTTGTAGTGATTCACAGTGAATTGTTTTGACAGAAAATAGAAATGCAGCATAGCATGGAGAGCTGTTATCATTTTAATGCCTTTGCTATTTTCTAAAATAGGCAGAGGTGGTATTATTGCATTTCTTTTTCTTTTTCTTTTTCTTTCTTTCTTTTCTTTTTTTTTCTTCTTTTTTTACTTGCCCTACCTCTCAGCATTCTCTTTGTCAGCTGGTGACCTCTGTCTGTGGCCTTAAGCACATTATTGTCACATGTGACATCCACACATCTTACTTCTATAGATGATTTTTGGCTTAGACATAAAAGCCAAGCCATTCATTTATATTATGTTTTCAATCCAAAGAACATGTATACTTTTTGTACCCAAAAAACTATAACTTGTACTGATTGCACTTGCCTACCATTGTTTGGATAGATATGTTGCATGAACCCATTCTTTTCTAATGGATGCTGTCCTACAACGCTACTAAGCCTGTTCAAGGATATGTATTGAATGTCTTCTTTGTATACTTCCATGCCTAGATATTTGTTTATTTTTCCCTATATACTTCCATACAAGGCTATGCAATATAAAAATGAAGCTGAATGAATGATATGTATATTCAAAATAAAGTCATTTTCACTTCAACAATTGTACCTTTAGTCTTAATAGCCTTTCTGAGAGGAAAAAAAAAAAAAAAAAAAAAAAAAAAGGAAAATACTTTTGCAATTAAGCAGTTGTCACAGCAGGGGGCGTTGTCTCCATGGATAAAACCTCATACAAAAATAAAGGCTGTTTCTGACAAGACAGAAACTAGGCTTTTCATGATGGAGAAGGGAAAGTTTTAAATAAATCAAGGCATTTAAGTTGGTTTTCAATTCATGCAAGAGTTTTCTGTTTCAGAAAAGGAAAGTCATTTTCACTGAAGTTTCACTGAAGTTAAGCTATCTTCTTTGAAGATGAATCCCATAAATATTAGTCTTATACTTGAATTGTTTTTTGGTTTTCTAACAATTCTTTATGGCAACCTAATGTGAAAAAGGAAGCAAGTGTGGAATAGTGGGAGATTAATTCTTTCTGGTATTAGTGGATCATGAGATTTTTTTTTTTCCAGTCTAAAGTATTTCTATCATAGTGGGAGTAGTGGTTTTCTCTGGCACATACTCAAATTAGTTCGCTTTGGATTTTTTTTTTTTCCCATCTCATGATTGTCTGGCTGATGGCGCTTTTCTTAAATTCCATACCCCGTCCCACCGCTCACACACTATCACTAACATACAGATATATACATTTATACATTATTCTGCACTATGCCTTCCCCAGTCATGAAAAAGTATCTTTTGGGGCTTGAACACATTTCACCTTATTTAAAGGAGTAATCTAATCCTACATACAATTTTAAATGCTTGTATCACAAATGTCCATCATTGTCTATAAATATCACTTTATGCTTGCTCTTTTTACCTTTATCTCAAATGAAAAAAATACATTTTCCATACCATTTTTTTTTGTCGCAAAGTTGAATAAGTTAACTTTCCCAGGCATGGCTATATGGGAATAAATTGAAGCAACTCCCCTGCATATTAACATGGCTACACTTTACATGTCTGCCCATAGCCTAAAAGAAATTTCCATACAAGAAATTTGACCAAATCCATCATTCACTAATCATGTATGGTTAGTGCATGTATATTAGGCATTACCTAAAAGAATAAACTACTTTACCTGAGAAATACAGAGCCACTGGTTTTTACTCTTTACCCTGACTTAATTTTTAGTTTGGTCTTGTAATACAAGAGAATGAACTATAATGAAATGTAATACAAGAGAATGAGTGCCATTTTTAATTGTTAATCAGTTTTGGTTTTGCTTTTTTTTTGGAAAAACAAAGTCTCTTCAATACCTTGTGGTATAAACACTTAACAAAAGACTAAGATTGTTACTAGATTTTCTAAGATTTATTTTTCTTCTAGTATTTCCTTTAGCATTTAAAGTGAGATCCCTCCCTCACCACCATCATTTTATATTTTGCATTTTCTTCAATTCTAAACAATGGTTTACCTGGTATAGGGACCAAAGTTAAATCCTCCCCTTGCAATAGAAAAAAGATAGGGAAGTAATAAATGTTTTTATCTGGATCCCTGCATTGTTTTTCTTAAAAAGTAGACATTGAAGAATAAGCTTTGGATCTACTAATTTCTCATGGGTCAATAAATGGAAATCTTTATTGTCCAAATTCCATTTACGTTCTAATAGAGATCTATCTTATCATTTTGTACTCAGTATAGCAGGCATTTAACAACTATGTCTACACAGTTAGCAGCAGACAGACACTCACCCTGGAAGGACTAGACTGGGAAAGAGAAGGTACCAGAATATGAACCATGATGAAGGCACCACAGAGAGTAAGAGAAATGTTTTTTTCCCATCTGCTGAAGCCACCATCTTAGATATTAAAAGGTAAAATGGTGACTTCTGATTCTCTTATTCCCTACTCAGCAGTGAGTACTTGAGAACAGAAGAGTTTCTTTCCTGACCCAGAAAGTTCAGAAGAAGATTACGATACATCAGTTGCTGAGGAAAACTGAGACAATACATTTATCATCCTTATTGGAAGAATATGACTCTTTAGAATGATTAATCATGAACTCATTCACAGAATCTGCGCATATCCTGTTCATCTCTAAGCAGAAATTTGCTTATAACACATGGATTCAGTGATAATTTTGAGAAATCAGTGGATTTCAGTTATTTGATCCCATTAAGAAATACAAGTTGCTCAAGAGACACACTAGCCTGTTGTAGAATATCTTTTTTTTTTAATAAGGGCCTGTGAGGTTTGTCCTTTAACCAACTCTAGCTGATATTTCTGAAGTCTTCGAGCATAGATTTCCAAATCTGACTTTGAAATATTTCAGCCCAATTTTACCCGCAAGAGATTCACTATTGACTCATTCTCAAGGAATTTCCAACACACAGTATTTAAGCTCATCCAGCTTCACCATGGTTACCAAAGAGACACCATAACCCAAGATCGGTATTAAGCCTTTGTCTCAAGATGCCCTGGCATATCTGAACTTGTCTCCTGGGTATTCGCTTAATTCCTCTGAAAACTTACGACTCCCTCAATGTCTCCATAAAATAGCATTTTACCACAGATTCTTCCTCTGCCGTTTCCTGACCTCTCCTGATTTAAATGTTCAATGACAACTTTTTCATATATTTATCAGGATATTTAAATAGCTTTAGCTAATTACTTTGTCTTTTCATGGGGAAAAACATGACATTGTAGCTTCTATTTAATCTGATCATGTATTTTGAAACACTCAAAATAAGATATCATTAACCTTTTATACAAGTTTTGAATGGCATTTTATTCTAACATTTATGAAGGCTGCTATTGATTTTTCTTCAATGATACTTCCCCCCAGAATATCTTGACCTTCAGACAATAACAAAACAACTTGCACCCAGTTATCTTTCTTGGAGTTAGCCATTACTGAATGCAGAGATGTCAGAGTTTATGCCCCCATAAATACTGACTGACTGTGAAGGCATCATGACATAGTTCAAAGGAG
Organism: Panthera uncia; assembly: GCF_023721935.1. Taxonomy (NCBI): domain Eukaryota; kingdom Metazoa; phylum Chordata; class Mammalia; order Carnivora; family Felidae; genus Panthera; species Panthera uncia. Next base: position 129,395,670 of record NC_064816.1, read on the forward strand.
GGCTGGGTTTAGGAGTCTAGAGAACTTCTGGCCAAGTCCCATTGATTGTCCTTCTCCTCCTCATAGTTATAGCTGAGTAGGATAGAGGACAAATCATTGAATTCGAGGAGTCTAGGAAATAATAGGCCCACATATATCAATATGCTGAGGTTACCAAAAATAACAATAGGGAAAATGGTTGAGAGAAGAATGAGCCAGAGGCCACAGTTATCAAAAAATATTAGAGGTATCCTGGAATTTGATAGAAGATGACAACTGAGGGTAGAAATAGGTGGTAAAGTCCAAAGCCATCTACTACATATACTTTAAAGAGCTGTGATTTTTTTAGGGAAAAAAAAGGAATTAGTGGCAATGCCAATGGAGAATGAGGAAGACATGGACACTGGAAGCACTGTGGAATGCCCATATGAGAGCAAAAATAATTGGCCTCTACTAGAGAATACTACGGAAGAAACAGAGACCTTAGGGATAATTGGCTATCTATTGGAATAAGGAGATGAAGCAGTTGAGGGTGCAGAGAGTCTGCAGTTCACAGAAGCTGCATGCGGAGGAAACAGAGGTAAAGTTAGAGAGTGTGGGAAGGGATAGGGCCAGATTAAAATTTAAAAGGCAGAATGGATATCAGATTTCCAAATGAGGCCAAAAAATCTAGATGTCTGGGGTAAACAGAGCTGAGAGGCATACCGAGGTTAGTTCCGGTAGTTTGCTAGTGAAGAATGAGTCATCAATTAGGAATGCATTTGGCTGTAAGTAGCTAAAAACACAGCTAAGAGTGGCTTAAAGACAAAACATAGGCTAGTCCAAATTTGGCTCAGAACAAGCTCTCTCTAATCTCTCTGCTCTGCCATCCTGTATGTGTTGCCTTCCACTCTCATTTGTCCTTTCATTCAAGCACCTCTCCCTCACACAACAGTACCCAAAGTACAAAGCAGGGGAGGGGCAAAGGGTATTTTACTGTCTTAACAGGGAGTAAAGTCTTTCCCAGGAGCCCCCAGCAGACTTAGCTACCCTCCCATTTCATTGGCTAGAACAAGGTCACCTCAGAGAAAAAGGAAAGCCATCGTTATGGTTGATTTGTCAATTATAATTCATACCCTAAGGGCTGGGCATATGACCACCCAGAACAATATTAATTTGCTGATATAGGAAGAAGGGTGATGGCTATTGTGTTGGCAAGCAACTCAACATTGTGGCAAATTATTATTTAGAGTTCAGATTCTTTAGCTGTAGGGTATGGGGTTGCTGGGAAGCTGTTTAGTTCTGAGGCTTGGAGTTTCTGTTGGCTTGTGAGATGAGACAAGGGCATCATTTGGGGATATCTTTCTTAGGCAGGATGCCACTTAGATGGACAGAGGTGATGTGGAGTCACAACAAGAGACACTGTGCAGTCATTGCGGTTACTGGTTACTAGATCTTGCTTGACTTGTTCCCCTCTCCATCTCATTCTATCTTTCTGATCCATTTCAAGTCACAGGTCATTGTTACTTCCTCCATTAAAGTCTGTCTCTCAACCTATATCTTATTCCTTGGTCTCCTTACAATGCTGACTTATCTGACCATCTGAAACATGTGTTTGAATCTGTCTACGCCTGCCTCTCCAATACCATACCCAACACTATAGTTGATGACCTCACTGTTCCTCACCAGGGATATTCTAAGTTCCTATTAGGGCTTTCTGCCTATAGTCTCTCACCCTCTCAACCTCATGCTCACTGAGTGATTCTCAAACTTTAGTATGCAGCAAAATAACCTGAAGGACTTGTTCAATACAGACTACCAGACACCACTCCCCAGAGTTTCTGATTCAGTAGGTCTTGAGTGGGGTCTGATTTCTGCATTCCTAAAAAATTCCCAAGTGATGCTGATGCTGATATCTGGGTCCACAATTTGAGAAACACTGTCCTGATCTGTTCTCTATTACTCTGCCCCAGTGCAATACAAAGATGGAATTTCTATTCTCCTACTTAAAAATCTAACAGTGATCCAGCCTCTTTTTCCAACTGTTCATACATATTCATTGTTATCTAGTCATACCCAGATGCTTACAGCTTTTTGAAGTTAGCAACTTCTTTCATACATCCAAGACTGCAAAGGCAGCTACCTCTAAGAAGCTGACCCATGACACTTTCACATCCTACTAAGTTTGAGACCCATCCCCTGCTGCCACAAAGGTTTTGATCTATACTACTAGATTACTTATATCATTGCCCTAATTGAGTGTAGGAATATATTATTTATGTTGTTTCCCTGGAATCCAATAGAACACTCAACACATGATATATGCCTCCAAAATGGTGAATAACAAAATGAATTAAGTGACATCTGAATAAGCCAGGAAAACCAGGTAAGAGTTTTACTAGTTGAGATGGAATTCATCTGATCAAATTTTTTATTTAAAAAAAATTTTTTTAAGCTTATTCATTTCGAGAGAGACTGAGAGAGTGAGTGGGGAAGGGGCAGAGAGAGGGGGAGAGAGAGAACAGTCCCAAGGAGGTTCTGCACTGTCAGTCCAGAGCCCAATGCACAGTTTGAATTGACAAAATGCAAGATCATGATCTGAGCTGAAACCAAGAGTCAGACACTTAACTGACTGCGCTACCCAGGTGCTCCAGTCAAAGTTTTGTTTTTAAATAGATCAGTAGAAGAAGTATATCTCAGTAAGTTAAAAAAATTTTTTACTTTAGTTTTCATTTATTTTGTATGTATATGCATGCTCATATGAGCTCAACTTTATTTATTTTTTAAATATAATTTATTGTCAAGTTGGATAAAAAACAATGTATACATGTACACAGTGTGCTCTTGGTTTTGGGAGTCAATTCCCATGATTCATTGCTTACATACAACACTCAGGGCTCATCCCAACAAGTGCCCTCGTCAATGCCCATCACCCTTTTTCTCTTCCCCCTTCACCCCCCCCCAACTCTTTTGCAGCAACATGGATGGAATTGGAGTCTATTATGCTAAGTGAAATAAGATAGTCAGAGAAAGACAGATATCATATGGTTTCATATGTAGAACTTGAGAAGACCATGGGGGAAGGGAAGTGGAAAAAATAGTTACTTTAGCTTTTAAAAAATAATGATACAAGGATCAAAACACATTACCTTCAACAATACTTATTAAAATTCCCTCTTCTCTCCAAACTGTTTTCATCACACCTCTAGCTGTTCTCTTCATAAGGCCCCCAAACTTCAGTCTTACCCAACTTCTCTTCTCTTGCACTCTTCCATCTCCACTTGTCTCCATTGAATCATTCATTCATTCACTCACTACTCACACAGTCAATAAATATTTATTGAACATCTGTTATAGGCCTGGAATGCCTGCAGGCACTGGGAATAAAGTAGTGAACAAGACAAGGTCCCTGTTCTCATGGTGCTTTATGTTCTAGAGAGAATAGAAGTAAAGAATTCTAATACATAAAATTAAATGTGGCCAAATGGGGGAAAATAGATTCAAGATCAGAGAATATACAAATAGGTCAAAGCCATTAAAAATATTAGACAATAAGGGCATGCATAGTAGCTATAATGAAGTTACAATTGTTCTAAGATTCCAAGTATTGGCCTTTATCTTAACATCTGAGAACGGGGATCCTCTTTGATAGTCTCAGTGGATTGAGAGAAGGCTGTGGACTCTCCCACATGAATCATTTATACCCCACTGCCTAAGAAATTACTATTAGAGCTTAGTGCTGAAGGGCTTCAGAATGAGTTTGCCAATTTGGCATGTGGATTATTTTGAGCTGAAGTTAATCAAGGTCCAAAGACTTGGGAAAAGCTTTCCCTTTCCCTTATCTGCCTAAAAGAATTTAGACAGAGTGCCTGGTCCAGGGAAAGACCTATCACCAGAGATAACTACAAAGAATATGGGCTAGGTGTGGTTAAGCTGGGGGAAGCTCAGCCTGGTCTGGAGATCAAATTCCTCTCTGTGTCCCATTGTCTTTGTATGGTATGGCAAACATTTGTTTACCAAATACTTGTTTTTCCCATCTTCCTGTAAATTGTCTTCCTCCTCTTGGAAGTCTCAGACTCCCTACCCCCTTCTCCTTAGCTCTGGATGGTATATGAGCCTCAATTGCCTGGCTGCCTGTGGGGTCTCATATTCTTATGGGGCTCCCACACATTTGTAATTAAATATGTTTTTCTTCTGTTAATCTGTCTTAATTCAATTTATCAGCCAAAGAACACAGTAAAGTAGAGGAAATTTTTTTCCTCCCTAACAGTGCTACCAGAGCGTTACTATCCAAAGACAGGTATGCGTTTCCTCATTTCTGAAATTGAGGGTGACATAAATAACTATCTCTTTTATTTATTTTGACTTCCAGGAGATTTTGAGCAAAATATGACCCTACACAGAGACTTAAATACCTCTGTGATTTTTCCAGAGAACTTAATTATATGAGTTCTCCTTTTGACCTGCTTCAAATTCTTTGCAGAAAGTGTCTTTCTGATTAGCATATTTTTTTTTGGCTTTTCCAAATTTTTCCAAAGGATTATTCATTATAAGGGTACAGGCAGGAAGTTGTCAGCCTAAGGAAAGAATAGAAACGGGGATGGGCAACCACCAGTTCTCTTCCCCCATCTTGCTTTCATCCAAGTTCCTCCATGCATATCTGTTCCATTTTTCTTTTTCTGTGGACATGCTCTGGTCCTCAGTTCACATGATTAGTGAATGATGGATATCCTGACATTCCTGGGTTCACAGGTTACAAATCTCATCACACTGAGAAACTGGTGGGCCACCTCTAGGTTCTGAGTCCAAATCCCCCCCAAAAGATGATCTAACCCCAATTGTGTCACACTTGGCAAATAAGTTTATGCCAAAAACAGGTAAACTCTCCCCAAATGAGGTTGGGGGAGGGCGGGGAGATAGAATGGAAATAAAGGGGGAGGGGGAGGGCCAGCAGATCTACAAGATGACTATTATAAAGGTAAGTATATCATTGAAAGGATTGTGTGATATTGGCTAGATGATAACTAAACTTATCTCCAGTGGGACTCTATTTCCCAGAATTTACTGCAAGAGCACTCTAGGTTTGGCTGTTAAAATTTAAGATTCCCTAGAAGATAGTGGAGCCAAGAGATAAAGGAGCCCTTTATCACACTGTTGCCCACTGGAACATTATGTGAGCAAGAAGTAAGCATTTATTGTTTTAAGCCACTGAATTTAGGGTTTTTGTCATGGGAGTTAATAGTCTTTCCTAACTAGTACAGATAAAGTAGATCACTTACTAATTCTACAAACATACCTTGACTACATCATGTATTACACTGGGATACTAGGAAACTGGAGGTGAATAAGGTAAGACTCCTGCTCTCAGTTCTTCATAGCCTCCTGGAGGAGACAAACAAGTAAACAGAACATTAAAGTAATGATATCCTGCTCCTGAAAGGAGACAACAGAAATGATCTTAAAGTGACTGAGATATTGAAATGTCTTCTCCAATAACAGGTTATTTTCCCATTTTCCTAGATTAGTGGATAGATAAATAAAAGCATTACAAAACCAGAGTCTAAAATACCTAGTCACAGTGGGATTGAAGGACAGGGAGGAGTCAAGGACAACCCCAAAACCCTATTCCTGCCAATAAGAAGAACGGCAGTGACATCAACAGAAATGGAAAATCTCCTTATGGAGGAGCTTCCTTAAACTTATGGAAGTTGAGAGAAAAATGAGTTTGCTTTGGAAAACGTTGAACTTGAGGCAGGTGTAGGAGTATACTTTGGAACCTGAAATCTGAATCTGAAGAAAACCTAGCTAGAGATGTAGATAAAGAAGTCAGTGAATAAAAGTTATGTTGGCATCTCAGATTAACTTACAAAAAAGGATACTAGTGTCCTTATGAAATGTGACTGTATGTTAATGATATTTTTGAAATTATTTTCATGTTACTCTCTATTTTTCCAGGGTAAAATTAAGGCACTATGTTCTCTTTACTGGTGAATTAAAAATCAGCAGTTTGGGAACTTCTACAATAGACATTGAAAGTTCTGAGCAACCACGTAACCTTTTTGTGTCTCAAAAAGGTTCTCCTCCATAAAATGGGAATATCATTCCCTATGTGGCAGACTGCATTTTCAAAAATAGCCATAGTAATACTTATGGTTTCACATGCTCTTCCAGAACCTTGCCACTTACCACCTGAAATCTATCTTCCCTCCCCTTGAGCCTGAGGGGAACTTTGTGACTATCAAAATGAACAGAATGTGGCAGGCATGGCTTCATATGCTAGATCACAACAAGTATGACCTCTCTAGGCTATTTCAAGGGACGGGGCCCAGTCATCAGAGTGTGAGGAGTCCCAAAGTAGCCCATATGGAGATTCCATGTGGGAAGGTCCATATGGAAAGGAACTGAGGCCCAGCTCAATGCCAGCACCAACTTCCAGACACATGAGTGAATGATTCTTCAAACTATTCCATTCCCAGCCTCAAGTCTTCTAGCTAAAGCCCTGATGTCAGCAGACAAGCTGAACCCACTGTGGCCTGTCCATATTCCCAACCATAGATTCCATGAACATAATGAATGGGTGTTTCAACAAATTTGGGGGTAATTTGTTATACAGCCATAGTATCTGCAAGACTTATGTAACAGATTCAGTTGATACATAAAGAATTCTTGTAAAATACGTAAATTTACTCCATATACTACAAAATGTTATTTATACAAATATACTACTTAAGGTATTAACTCATCCTTTTGTCTGCCTTTCCTCTCCCTTTGCTTAAAGATTTATACAAATGTGCAGTCTTGATAAACGTAAGTCCATAAACTGTATCTGTAGAGTTTATAAACATAAGGACATTCATAATAATCCAGATTCAGAAAACCTGGTGAGTACTGTTTTCAGGACAGTACATTCTGGAGGTTAGGATCACTGTCCTGAAACAAATGGAAGGCCTATATTCCTAGTGGGAATCTTCAGTTCTTGAATTCCTATGCTGAACAAATGGAATCCTCAGCACTCCAGTTGCCAAGATGAGAAACACCTTTAGTGCTATTAAAGATTCAGTGGGAAAGAATTTAGAACACAGGTCCTTGTTTATTCTCCAAGTTCTATGAAATAAAAGTCATTTATTTAAGGAAGATTGAGGGGGGACTGATTAGTCACCCACAAGCTCCCAAGTACTATGGGTGTGAAACTGTGTACAATATAGGCCTTGCCTTCAAGAAGTTGACATCTTATATATTAAAAGGGAGATAGGTGTTTAATCCATTGTGATAAGTAGAATAGTAGAGACAAAATCTGGAGATTAGCCTGGAAGTTTGTCAATACTTACAGTTTATCAAAGAGTACGTAATACTATTCATAATCAGTGATTTATCCAATTTCTTACCATTTTTTCTTGCATTTAAAAATGAGTTGATTCTTTTGAATTGCAATTTTTAAAAGTGTTTTAACATTTATTTATTTTTGAGAGACAGAATGAGGCAGAGTGCAAGTCGGGGAAAGACACAGAGAGAAGGAGACACAGAATCTGAAGCAGGCTTCAGGCTCTGAGCTGTCAGCACAGAGCCTGACATGGGGCTTGAACCCACAAACCATATCATGGCCTGAGCTGACTGGACAATTAACCTACTGAGCTACCCAGGCACCTCTTGAATTGCAATTTATACAATTTATGCAATTTATATAATTTATACAGTTACCTTCAATGTAATTAAGCATATATAAGAGTGAATTATAGAATTATAAGGGATTATGTGAGAGATGAGAGTTTTGGCAGTCCTGCTTAACAAAGGCATATAGTACTTCCCCCCCACACACACACCCCAACACACACACATTTTCTCTTTCTTTCTTTCTTTGTTGAAAAAGAAGTTCTGCTAATGGACTTAAAATGGGGCCTGGGAAGAAAAGCTGGAAGACCATAAAGGACCACAGCAACTGAAAGTACTTTCATTCTGAATTGATTTTCCATTATTTTCTACTAAATGGCACTACACTCGTATTTTACAGTATCAGGAAATACCCTATATAGTTTTGCAAAATCTAGGAGGTAACTGTAAGGCACTATTGTGAAATCATCATCACCATTTAATATTTATTAAGGATTCCCCTCTGCCCTATGGTGACATAAGACAGAGTAGGAACATAGGCTAAGCCCGGCTGTAAGGGGTTGCATCCCAGAGGGAGGGGTCAGTCTCCTCATTAAAGGCTGAGGATAATTCATGCTTCTCTACTTGTAAAAGGAGCATAGGATTTCTATTACTAATGTCTAGCCAAAAGATCTATCTTGGCCTTTTTCAGAGTACTTAATCTGCATTTTACCAAAGGAAAATTTAATAGCTTTAGAATGATCTTTTCTAGGTATGAGTGATGGGGCAAGCATTATTACATGAGAGCTTGCTATTACATTGTTTTAAGCAAAGTTCATTCTTAGTCACTCTCTTTTTTTAAACTGCCATTATCAGGGGCACCTGGGGACCCGGTTAAGTGTCCGACTCTTGATTTTACCTCAGGTCATGATCTCACGGTTCATGGTTTCGAGCCCCAGAATGGTCTCCATGTTGATGGTGGGAATCCTTGTTTGGGATTCTCTCTCTCCCTTTCTCTCTGCCCCTCCCCTGCTCTCTCTCTGAAAATAAAATAAATAAACTAAAAAAAATCAAAATTGCCTTATCACTCTTCTGAATGGCAGACCTAGTCGCTGTTCTAAATGCTTCATACATATACACTCACTCCCTTGGAGGTAGGTTTTATTATATCATTATACAGATAAGGAAACATAATCTCACACAATGAGATTGTGTGATTTGACCAAGGCCACAAAGCTCGGAAGCAGAAGAACTGGAATTCGAGCTTTGTTAATCCAGTCTCAAAGTCTGAATTCTTACTCAACTTGCCATATTGTCATACTGAGTACATGTCTCTTCCCTTTCATATAAACTATACCAAGACCACATGAAAATAGTTTTCTTTTGCTTGTTTGCACTTCCATATGGGTTTATTCCATGCACATTTGCATCCTTCAGAAGCTTTCGCCCAGTTTCTGGAGAAAGCTCCTTCTTATAGAGTTGCTCCACATTGCATTGATTCTGGGTCATACAACCAGCAGCAGAACCATGTTCAAGACAAAACACTTTCTGTTTCTGAACCAAATCCCCCATATTTTGAGCTGAAAACAAGAATTGCCCTGCTGAGGTGCCAAGGGAAACATACTTATATTATGAAGTGTTTCTAACAAATGTTTTGGAGATTTTAAAGGGGCAGCTTTCTAAATATCTGAGGCATGTACAAACACAGACACACAGGCTAGCTTTGCAGCCCAGTCTTTGTTTCTGGGTTGTAGAATCTTCCTGAAAACCGGCACAGCTGTTGCAAGGCCCATTTATCAATTGTCCAATGATACCAACAAATGTTTTCTAGGGTTAGAGTAATCAAAATAGTATTCCAAGTCTTTGGTTTTGAAATGTGCATTGCTAATATAATTTTGGCATTCTTTAACAGATTTCAAAGTGGAATCAAAGGTTTATGTTTATAAAGTTTATAATCATTCCCAAAGTTCAAGACGTTTTGGCAGTGCTTGGGAAATTCAAAAGGAGTAATAAAAAGGTTACCATGAGGAATTCAAAGCTGCCTTGTATGGTAATGCCGATTCAAACCAGCACATACTTTAGCATTACAAGTTTAAGGATGGATCAGTATGTAGCTGCAGAGATAGCTAAGTATAACACAGTGGCTTGCCGTTACACAGGGAATAGGGACTTTGGAAAATTTACAGTTAACGTCTCAGCTCTGAGAACACATTAGAGAAATGAGAGAGGGAAAAGAAAAGAAAAGAAAAGAAAAGAAAGGTGGAGAGACAGAGAGAGAGAGAAATTGTGCACTTTTTGGCTTCATTTACCAAGTATTTATTAGCCTCCTTGACTGTTTTTCAGCATCAACAGGTCTGCCTTCCCTTGCAATTGTAAACTGGGCACTTTTGCCAGCCTGGAATGCACACTGTGTTCCTGCCCAGCCCGAGCTCACTCTGAATTCGTGCCTTCTCAAATCCTGCTATCCCAAGCTCTTGGTTTGTTGGCAGCCAGTAAAAGGGGTTTCCGTATGAATCATAGTGTGTGGGGAGGCTGAGTAGTGCACCCTACACTTGTGCCATAATCTGCATGGAATGTATTTGAAATAGAAGACAGAAATCTAGAGTTTAGTTCAGCATCCTTCTCAAGCACATTCTCAAAAAATTGGAGTGCAATACGGAAAAATCACAATGTCTCTTCTGCTATGGAAAAATTTATTCCCATTAGTTAGTCTCCAAAAGGACAGGACCCAAGTTGCACGTGTTTGGGTTCCAAGGTCCAAGGTCTCTGATTAGGAAAGAGTCTGGTTTTTGACCCTTTTAAATGACTCGGTTTTCCTGTTCAGGTAATAAAAGTAGTCCATCTTTTGGTGAGCTGAAGTGAAGTGTGGGTGAGATTCACAGTTGCCATGGACAAAGACTTCCATCAACTCTGTTGAGCAAATATACATTCTGACGTGTCATATCCTTTAAGACAAGAAGAAGGCTAAAGAATATTACAAGATAGGTGTGTTTTAAAAGTCAGAATAGACATGAGAACACTGTATCCCACCATGTGTCTTTATTTGTTTACACTAGGTTGAGGAAAATAGGTTTATGTATCAGCAACATGTACTATCTGGAAAATTTAGACCAGCTATCAAATTCTAAATTTCACTTCACTTCAAAGAAACTAGATATGCTAGCCAAATCCTTTTTCTTCTTAATCCCATAAAATACCACATATTTCAAATGAAAAAAAAGAAAAAAAGGCTTGTGAAGGTATTCTGAATGTTTAGAAAAACTAGAATATTTGTGGCTATAAGCTTAGTATTTTCCCTAAAAGTTAAGTGTATCAAACTCACATATTCTCCCAAATCATGTTTCAGAAATGTAGAATACATCTATGCCACAAAGTTTTCTCTGGTTACATGGTAATAAAACGATCATATCTTCTTACTTCATGAATCTTATAAATGGAAATAAGTCTGATACCTGGTAATTTTGGTTAATATTAAAAGAAACAACACAGCTATTTTGCTCACATACCTTGTAACATATATTTCCAAATGTAGGTGAGTGATATGAGAAAAAGAAAATCAATAGTAAATGAACTATTTTAGATACACATAATTGTGGCTTGATACAAAAGTTCTCTCACTATCAATAATCTTATATGGTCACCGAGTAGAGCTGATGTCAGAAAATTCTCCAGATAATCGTCTCATGAATATGTAGAAAACATCAAGCTCGTGTTCATTCATTTATTCAACAGTCGCTCAGAGTTGACAAAAGACTGTGATGTTTACAAGGTATACAAGGAGCCAATGAGCTCAAGAAGCTCACCAGATGGGTAGAGAGGTGGACGTGCAAACAAACAATGATTATGTAATGTGTTAAGCCCTCAGTAGAGGGGTGTGTGAAGGGAATAGAGGTGAGAGCAAAGCAGATTTCAGGGAGGAAGGCAACACTGGAACTGGGCCATTAATAGGAGTGTAAGTGACCCAGGAGGCAAAGGGGAGGAAGTCTGTCATATTGTGATTTATAACAAGAAATACATATTTGGTATTCATCCAGTACATGGCACAGAACTCCTAAAACCCTTGGGATTTCCTAAGCTATGAGAGAGATAAATATGTCCTCAGTTATTCATAAGAAACCCTTTTCAATCACACCTGAGTTTGCCAGAGGAACCAACCATGTGATTGGAAGGTTGGAACTTTCAGCCCTCTGGGAGGGGAGAGAAGCTAGAATTTGAGATCAGTCATGAATGGCCATTGATTTAGTCAATCACACCTAGGTAGTGAGGCCTCCATAAAAAAACCCAAAAAGGATGGGCTTTGGGGAGTTTCTGTGTTGATAAAGATGGTGAGTTTTGTTGGGATATGTTTCTTTAAAATTCCAATATCAGATCCAGGGGGATATGCCTGGTAAGATGTGCCTGAAGTTCTGAAAACAAAGGACATTAAAGTCTGAAATTTTGAAAAAACCTTTTCATAAGATTGTCTCCACCTGCTGGTGTTTTTAATTAAATGGCAGCTTCTCTCTTCAAACAACTTTGCTTGACCCAGAGCAAACTCAATTTTAGCTTGGACTCAATCTTTAATCTCTAAATATAACATATGAAATTTTATCATCTTTTTGATGAGCTAGACTCTCCACAAAAAGATACTGACATAAACCACTTACTTAACAATTAAGTTTGGGGCGCCTGGGTGGCTCAGTTGGTTAAGCATCCAACTTCAGCTCAGGTCATGATCTCACACTCTGTGAGTTCGAGCCCCGTGTCGGGCTCTGTGCTGACCACTCAGAGCCTGGAGCCTGCTTCAGATTCTGTGTCTCCCTCTCTCTCTGCCCCTCCCCTGCTCATGTTCTGTCTCAAAAATAAATAAAAACATTAAAAAAAATTTTTTTTTAAAAACAATTAAGTTTAGAAGAAAACTTCAGGTATATTAAGTAATTGATTCTCAATTTTATGTTAAGGATTAATAGTCACAACCTGGTTTCCTAGACATTAATAGCAATTAAGAGTTTTTTGTATGTATTCTCAAAAATTGATTGAAAATTGTAACATATTACCTGAGATTTTAAGATCCCTCAAGAATACCCAGCAGACATATGTTTTAATCTTCCTAAAACTCACAGTCTACAGAGCTTATGTCCCAGGGGCATCCTGTATACCAGTTTGGTTAAATTAAACAACATCACATTGAAAACAACATTTGCTTTAGTAAAGACTTCCCTTTAACCTAAAACTCTAATTTTATTAGAAAATGGAGAACACCAATGCTAAAATAGATTACACTAGCTAGGGTAAGAAAATGTCAGGTTTTCCAAATCTCAGGGTATGAACAGGCTCAAAATATTTTGCTGAAATAAATATTATTTCAATCTTGTGTACATAAGGCAGTTTCAACTTTTCCAATACTAAATGCAAGATATTCTTGTATGACTTTTGCCTCTTGTAAAATGCCAGAGATACCCTCCCATCATGCTGTGACACCAACTCACACTAATATGTAACTACCTTATGCACAATGTCTTTTTATTTCTTGGAACAGTTATTTGAATAACAGCAGAGGAACCCTTCCATTCTCTTTACTGGATTTAAAAGCTAATCAAATCATATCAAACAGACTGTCTAACCAGAGTGCCTGGGTTTGACTCTCACTGTCCTTTATCAACTCTGACCTTGGACAAGGTGTTAAATCTCTTTGTACCTTGTTTTTCTATCTCTAAAATGGAACAGTGACAGTACTTAGAGCAGTGGTCACAGTATGTGCTATATCAGTTTGTCAGAGTAAAATGAATCCCACTTGCTTAGATGAATGGAGATTCCAGCTTCATCCAGGGCCCCATCCTTAGTATTACTAAGAAGCTACAAGGGGGTTTACTTATATCCAAAGGGTCAGTCCTAGTACTTTTCAACTGAAATTCAGACAGTATTCCATGAGACAAGAGGACTCCACCAGGATTGTTCATACAATGACAATTTTAGAAATGAATGCCCTGTGTGCTGTTGTGACCACCATCATTTCTATCACCCCAGGAAGGCATTATTCATACTCTGCTTGTGTTTGTTTAATATTCCCATGCTCTGGCCTAGAAGAAAGGAACCTGTTGGAATGGCTGGGTGGCTCAGTTGGTCGAGTGTTAGATTCTTGATTTCGGCTCAGGTCATGATCCCAGGGTTGTAGGATCAAGCCCCATATCGAGCCCTACATCAGGCTCTGCCCTGAGCATGGAGCATGCGTAAGATCCTTTCTCTCCCTCTCTCTATGTCCCTCCCCTGCTCACACACATGCTCTCTCTCTCTCAAAAAGAAGAAGAAGAAGAAGAAGGGAACCTGTTTTCCTTTTTTATCACTCTTCCCCAACAACTGTGAAATCTATAAGCCTATCATTGTAGCTCTGGAAGCCCAAAAGCTAATCAATCACTAATTTTAAATTGTCAAGCAGTCTACTTTGGTGGTTTTTTTTTTGAAACGTTTATTTTTGAGAGAGAGAGAGAGAGACATAGTGCGAGCAGGGGAGGGGCAGAGAGAGAGGGAGATACAGAATGTGAAGCAGGCTCCAGGCTCTGGGCTGTCAGCACAGAGCCGAACGCAAGGCTCGAACTCCCAAACCGCGAGATCATGACCTGAGCCGAAGTCGGACGCTTAACTGACTGAGCCATCCAGGAACCCCTACTTTTGTATTTTCTTTATAAAATTCTTCAATAAATTGGGAGGATAGGCCACCTTGGGAAAATATCTTTATCCCAGTGCAAAGTTCAAACAAGTGGGCACAAGGCTATTAGGAGAGGCAGGAGGACTATTACCTGAGGAGCCGCACATGGTGGGTTGGGGGAGGGGGTTGCAGGGACAGAGGACTGGTAAAGGAACTGCAAGGAGCAGATTGTGATGTGAAGAGGGCTGAAGAAAATTTCTCAAAACTTTTGTTACCCCTCAAAAAGTAATGTGTCAGAGAGTTAGTAAAAATGAAGTTCAAATAGACAAACACATGAATTCTAGATACTTCTAATCCCAGTATAGAAGGGCTTCCACCACCATCTACCACCTCTTCAGGCTCTTTTGTATTATGCTCAAGGAATGCTTTAATAAAAATAAAAATTGGGAATATTTTCTGAGGGGTGATTTTCCTGGTACTGACCCATCCTAAGCTTATATTTTTCCTACCGAAACTATGGATATTTTTTAAAGAAAGTAGTTTTCTTTCCAACACAGATTATCGGTAATCTTAGTGAGAGGTAACTGCATAACTAGCAGAGGGTGAGTTGAATGCTAACAACCTATGTGACCACCCCCAGGACAGTGCATCACGGGGGCTCACTGGCTGTGCTACACTATCCTGTCAGCCTCAGCCCCGGGGAAGCTAGCAAGGCCAGGGGTGGTATTCCTTGACTTGTGGCCTTGTGGAGCATTACTCCAATTTCTGCCTCTGTGGTCACACCACTTCTTCATCTTCCATCCGTCAAGTTTCTCCTGTGTGTTTCTTCTAAAGGCATTTGTCATTGGGTTTAGTGACCATCCAAATAATCCAGGATGATACCTTCATCTCAAGATCCTTAACTTAATTACATCTGCAAAGACTCTTCTCCAAATAAGGTAACATTGACAGCTTCTAGGAATTAAGGGATGCACATATCTTTTGGGGAACCACCACTCATCTTACTACACAGCCTGTGAGGATGCTAAAGTAGTTGGGGTTGGAGGTGCCAAATAGCTTAAGGTAAACCTGGTAGAGAGGAGGAAGAGGAGGGGAGGCAGATGGGATGTTGGGAAGGGAATAGCTCAGGGCAGTGAGCCCACATTTCTAGCTTCCCATATATTGAATGTTTCTTTCTGTTTTCAGTTGATGTGCTGGCTACATGGTAGCTTCTCTGATGTGTAGGTAGATCTATCCCCAAATAGAGCTTTGTTGTTATCTCAAAATGCTTAATATGAAAAAAACTCTGTTGAGTTAAAAATCTATCCTTAATTATCAGTGAGAAATAAAGGAAGAGATTGTTAAATTTTTCAAATACAATTTTAACGTTGTAAATTTTAATGGTTGTCTTTCTTTCTTTCTTTTTTTTTTTTTAAGTAGACTCCATGCCCAGCATGGAGCCCAACTTGGGGTTTGAACTCACGACCTTGAGATCAAGACCTGAGCTGAGACGAAGAGTTGGACATTTAACGACTGAGCCACCCAGGCACCCCAACATTTTAATGCATTTAATACTTTTAACACTTGCACAAAAAAAGTGTCTCATCAATAGTAATTATCAAGAGTCTGTATCATTAATAAGGCTTGAACAGGAAATCTATAGCCACTTCAGGTATAAAAATGTGACACAAAACAATTAGGTTCATCACCAAAGCAAACTTAAGTTTCTCATTTTAAACTGCAATTATTTGTCATCTATATGTAAAAACAATACTCAATTTCTTCATTAACATGCTATATTTTTTACCATAATTATATAAATAAAAATTATATAATAAATTTTTTCAACACATGTCATATAAATGTCTCTAAATCACCTTCAGTTTAGCCCAGTGTGAAAAAGTTGGGAATAACTCATATATGAGATAATCATGAAAAAGGTGTGTGTTATATAAAATATTAGATAGATCATATATATAATATATACACATATGAACAGTAGCAGAGAAATTCAGGAAAGAAGGAACAAAGAAAACAAGAAGAGAACTGGATTTGCCTCAGAGCCAGCAAAGCCCTCATGGAAATTTAATGACTATAAGCCTCAAAAGGAAGCAGTCAGAAGTGATCAGAAGAAGTCAGGAAACTGATCAAGAGAAGCAGGACATCAATTACCTATGAAAATACTTTCCAACTCTCTATCCAAAAGGGATTAATGGTCAAAAATAAACCCAAAGCTAATAGTGTGCTATATTCACACAGTGGAATACATTATGAGGGAACAACCTAATAGCATAACGTAATAACATAAATTTAATATAATGCTGAATGAAAAAAAGCATGGCACAGAGGAATACATACTGTGCAACTGCATTTATATAAAGTACAGATTCACTTGTGGTGTTGGGAGGCAGGATAGTGGTGACTCTTAGGAGGCTCTAGACTAGAAGGGGGTTCTGAGTTGGCAGAAATGTTTTATTTCTTGATCTGAGGGTGATTACCCCGGTATGGTCAGTTTGTGAAAATTCACTGAACTGTACACTAACAGTATGTACACTTTTCTACATGCATATTTTCTTCAATCACATTTAAACAGAGTAGAGTAAATGCCTCTCTGCTTTTTTTATTTCTAATGCTCCCTTCTAATTTTGTTGGAAATGTTAATCATTGGATAGGACACCACTGTTCTCAACTAAAATAAAAACAATAAACCTTGTATGTTAGGGTTTATATGTTCTTCAGCAAACAATGTACATTTAAAAGTTAGGTGTTATAGCAGAATTGTAAATGTGATTGGAAATACAGGGAAGTATAGCATGCTTTTTGATGGAAAATGAAGTGTTGTCTCCTGCACTGAGTTTGAGGTAGATGGGAACATAGTTTTTCTGGACTCCAAAACTATTGAATTTTCAACTCCCCCAAGGGTGGCAGGGGTTATGGCTATCCCTTCTATCCCCAGTCCCACTTAGAGATCAGGTGAGGCCACATGACCAGTTATAATTGATAGATCCGGAGTGGGAAATGGCACATGTCACTCTGAGGCCAACCTGACTTCTACCTCTCTTCCTAAACATGTTAGGAAACAAGATTTCACCCTGAGAACAGGGCGGGAGTAAATTTAAGGAAATCATTGTATGTCATTCACATAAAAACATAACTAGAAAGCTTGGCATAAACAAAAGAATCACTGTTACATAATTATATGATTTGAAAAAATTGCTTTCCAGTATATTTTGCTACTTTTTTTTAACTCCACTTAAGTAGCACACAGCTTTTTTTAAAAAAAATTAATGTTTTATTTGTTTTTGAGACAGAGCGCAAGTAGGGGAGAGACAGAGAAGGAGGGGGACAGAAGATCTGAAGCAGGCTCTGTGTTGAGAGCACCAAACCCAATGTGGAGCTCAAACTCATGCCGAGAGATCATGACCAGAGCTGAAGTCGGATGCTCAACCAATTGAGCCACCCAGGCACCCCAGTAGTACACAGTTTTGATTTTACTAATGTCCTTTAGGTTTTTTTTTAATGATGCTAAATAATATAAAATAATATTCATCTGAAATCTATGTCTTTTTCTGTCTCTGTTTCTGTATCTGTCACTCTCACACATACACAAACACACATACCAACATATTCATTGTTTTTCTACATTCATTGTTAATACCACAAAAAGTCTTATGTCACCATGAGGAAATTTGAGCAAATATCAAAATAAAATTTACATCTAAATATTATTTATGGATTATAAGTGATTGCAACACAGCATCAGTACAATTCAACAATTAAAATTTCCCTTTTGTCCGAATGGTTAAAGAAGAAAATGTGGCAGTGGAGAGAAGGAAGAAGGAAAGGGGAGAAAGTAGAGGAAATAAAGTAAAGGAAGGTTTCAGGGAAGGCTAGTGTGTTAGAAATGCAGAATGGTTAGGAGAAAAAGGATATTTTTTAAGAAAGTCATGTGACAGAAAGGAGTCTATTCCGGAAGCACTGGCTTCACAGCTTAGTGCCTATTCTTCAGTATACTTATTTGTTCATTTATTCAACTTATTTAGCTAGCTCACAAAATTGCACCTCTTTTTTCAGGCTGGTGGATAAAGAGCAAGCAGAAAGATAACTAGGAAACAGTCCAAGATTTCATATTGCTGGTTATAGCAGTGCCCCTTGTAACAATAAAAAAAAAAAAAAAGTATGTAGGCCAGTGGTTTTTTCTTCAGAAGAAAGCAGCTTTCACATTCCAGAAACTCTTGGGGAGGTCATTGAAAAGAACAAGGTGTGAACATAGAAATATGCCCCCAGAGAATCAGTCTTTCCCTGAGATTCGCTATTCCCTGTATTCTGGAACATTAGGTATGCTTTGAAATAGCTGAGATGATACTGATCTTCCTGGAAAAGAGTGAGGGTAAAACCCCCATAAGATCATTGACCTTGGGAACTTGGGTAAGAGTAGATTAAGCCAATCAGTTCATGGCCATATTTTTATTCAATGTAGTTGGCTCCTCAGCGGGTGAGAGACTTAGGACTCCACAGCCGAGGAATCAGCATATGAAGAAACCAATTTAAGAAGGAAAACAACAACAACAAAATTGATACCAGGGGCAAATATAAGATTTGGTTGTGTGCAAACAGAATGCCAGTGGTTGGCATGGCACATGGTGGTAAAGTTGACCGGACTCAGAGATCACAGTACTGGAATCCAGTTTGCACTCAGTGCAAGTCACTTTTTGTGAAGTCTGATCCTCAATTTCCTTATCTTTAAAATAAGCAGATTTTTATGAGATGACTTAGGAGACTTTCTCTTGCCTAGGACTCTATTAGGACACCCACAGAGCTGTGCTCCGAGGTATGGCTGGTGGTGACAGCCTTGAAGTCAAGCAGAGGAGCAGAGTGGCCTCCTTGGCCTCCTTGGCCTCATACATCAATCTCTGTTGAGATCTATAAAGTCAAGAATCTGTAGTAATGGAAGCATAAACTGTGACTTTTATTTCTTTATAAGAGTAGTCCAGGTTGTGCTGTTTGAGGGAGGTGAATAAAAAAGGAAAACAAAAATGTAGAGAAAAGAGGAATAATAGCACAAATAACATACTTAAGAAAAATTGCAGATAAAATTATCTGAGAACCATTGTTCCAAATGACCATGTTGTATTTTCCAGATTGTTGTTATTTTAGCTTGTTTTCATTTTTAGTTTACTTATAATCTGTGTGTCTCAGAAATTTAGGAGCTAAGAGTCATCCAAATGAAAATCAAGATATAGCACCTCCACTCTTATAGTAGTGAATCTCCATCCCCTGCTTTGAATCTGGATAGATTTGGGGGAAAAAAACTGTTTCACAAATAATGTTGAAAAGTACTCAATATTAGTACAATCAGTTTTTAGTCCACTACATTGGCAAATACATTACTACAATACAAAACAACAAACTTTCTAGTTACTTTATAGAAATTTAGACCTTAAAGATATCTGTAGGAACCAACTAGCCCATAATCTCCTTGAATCACATACAAGCTGACTGATCTTCCAAGATAACAGAGCTCATCAATAGCTGTGCTAGGACAGAAACCAAGTATACTAATTTCATTCATGCTATAATTACAGCTGCCTGCTGTCTAGTTTTGAAGCAGGTTACTATGTGGGCTTTCTTTTTGAGAAACAAATTATATTGCTTCAAAGAAATAACTTTCAACTTCATTAAAAGCTGCTTATCAATAAATAAGGTCTGATGATCTAATGTGTAACATAATTACTATAGTTGATAAAAATGTATTATATAATTGCAATCTGCTAAAAGAGAACTTAAATGGTCTCAGCATTAAAAAAAATAGATATGTGAGGCAATAGATACATTAATTAACTATATGGAAGGAATCCTTTCACAATGTACACATATATCAAATCTCCACGATGTACACTTTAAATATGTTATGATTTTTGGGGTGCTGGGGTGGCTCAGTAGGTTAAGCATCCGACTTCGGCTCAGGTCATGATCTTGTAGTTCGTGGGTTAGAGCCCAGAGCCTGGGGTCTGCTTCAGATTCTGTGTCTCCCTTTCTGCCCCTCCCCACTCACGTCTCTCTTCTTCAAAAATAAATAAACATTTAAAAAATTAAATATCTTATGATTTTATCAATTATACCTCAGTAAAGCTGAAAAAAAAAAAAAAGTTGAGATCAAATAGCTTCTCCAGAAAACTCATGGAGACTATATTTCCTGCATTCCCCCATGTTTGAAATTTTACTTGTGACTTTTATAAAATAATAAAATTTTTGGCAAGGTATATTTCTGGTTAAAATCTCTGACCTCACAACTCTCTAGTCATTATTTCTCTGTTTCCTGGCATTGGATGTTACTATAGAAGACAGAAGCTGTCTTCATCTCTGCTCTTGTCAGTGTCTTCCTTTGTTTTCTAGATGTTTGAAGAATTATTTTCTTCTTTCTAAAAGTTTAATTATTTCAATAATGTATGTCTGCATCGGTATGTATTGATTGTTCTTTATAACTTATTATGATCTGCATACTTTATTCTTCCTTCCTTTCAGAGGAAATTTCCTCCACATTTTTGAATAAAATTCTATTCCTTTTGTTGGAATTTCTACTTTAGGGGCATCTAGACTCCTAATATTGAATTTTATTTGCTCATTCTATTATCATTTTTATAATGTTTTTTAATCCCTGTGCACATTGTGGTTATCTAAGGTTTTTCCCATGTATAAGAATTTATATTTCCAGCCATATATATTTTGTATTTTGTTCTTTACACTTTATTATACAGTAGAGTTCTGATTAACAATTTGCATACTTAGTAATCTCCCTCTTAATGTCATCCTGTTGTTATATTTCATATTCATTTTTGAATTCATGATTTTACAAGGTTTTTGTTTGTTTGTGTGTTTTAATAAACTCAAAACACTCACATTAGGTTTTCTTCTATGGCATTTTCTTCCAGACTGAATTCATCATTTTGTCTTTTGTATGACATGTTCCATATTTATACATAGCTCTATGTAGCTATTGATTGATGGATCACATTTCTAGATCTTGTTCCCTCTTAACATGACAATAGATATTGTATGGTAAAATCTATTTGATAGCCACCCTCCCCACATCTTGGTATGATACTTTAAGTCTAATTTTGAGATCTGAAATTCTCTATATTCTGTATACTGAGACTATAGAGGGGGAAAAGACAGTGCTCAGACACATTTTATTTCCTTCTGAAATACTTTTTCAGGTACTTTTATTTTTCATTTTTATTTTTGAGAGACAGACAGCATGTACACAAGTTGGGGAAGGGAAAAGGGAGAGAGAGAGAGAGAGAGAGAGAGACTGAATCTTAACCAGGCTCCACACTCAGCATGGAGCTTAGAATGGAGCCCAATGTGGGGCTCGATCTAATGACCATAAGATCATGACCAGAGCCAAAATTAAGAGGTGGACACTTAACCAACTGAGCCACCCAAGCACCCCATCCTCCTGAAATACTTTTAAAAGAACTATAGAAAGGCCCACTGTATCCAGCCAGGGCTGCATAAGCAAATTTCTCCCGCTCTATCCACCCTAGCATGGATCCTTAGAAACAATCACGTTCTTAGGGCCTTTCTTGCCTTTGCTGAGATCATATAATGAAATCTTATGTATTCAAAATATTTCCTATATTTTTCATTGATCTTCCAAGAATGCCCTGTCAGACCATTTCTCTTTCTGTGGAAGATGTTGGTGAGAGTGTCATTACATTGTGGATTCATGATATTAACAGAGTATTGCTTCTGCAGAATGGGAGTAGGGCTAGAACTCTGTGCTACACCAGAAGTCACTCATTCAACACATTTGTGTGTGTGTGCAAATCTGTCCCAAGCCCATTTTTGGTTTATAGCAGTGAACAAAATAGACAAAGTACCTACCCCATGAAAATCTTCCTTTTAGTGGAAATGAGACAATGAATAAATAACAAAACATACATCAGTCAGGTTATCACCTATATGTATCATCATAAGTTTGATAATGAAAAATGAAGGTAAGTATAATAGAGAGTGACAGGGCTTAGTATTTTGGATAAGGTAGTCTAAAAAGACCTTTGATAAGGTGATATTCAAGCTACGGACCTGAAGAAAGTCAAGAAATGAGCCATGCTATCCAAGGGAGAACTCTCCAGGCCAAGGAAATATAAATGCAAAGTCCCAGCACTGGTAAAGTGATTGGCATGTTTGAAGCTGAACGAGGAGGCCAAGACCGGTAGGTGATGAGGTCAGAAAGCTGGTGGGAGCCAGGATCTAGAGAGGCCAGGAGGATATTTTAAGGATTTGGGCTTTTACTTTGAGGCATATGGAAAGCTACTGAAGGGTTTTGCATAGAGGAGTGACATGTTATTTTGAAAGACGCTTTCTCTCTGTCTCTGTCTCCTTCTCAGATTACCATTTTTCAAACTTGTAGAGAGAAGTTGTGCCATTTTCTTCTTAAGCTGCTGCTGAATTTTAACTCCTTCCCTCTCCCCCCCACCCCATTAGATGTTAGGAGGAGAGGTTGTGAACCCACCTCATTCATCCATCTCTACCTCTGCAGTCCACATCAAGGAAGTTCATTCCCATTGTGCTCTGGCTGGTGGCTTGGAGGAAGGGTCTCATTCACACTCACTTTCCATATCACACAGGAAAGCTGTACCCTGAGGCTCTTCTGGGAATGGCACAGTGAGCATATTTACCCCGCTCTACCCTCAAATGAGCCTCCTGTGTGATTAGTCGGTGTGTGCCTGTGCAGTAGTACTTTATAGTTCCGTTTTTATAAATATATGACTCATAACAGTATTGTTCTTTGTTTAGGCTTCATCTTTCTCAGAGTTTGAAGTGTTTGTAAAAAAAAAAAAAGTTGTAGGTTTATTTTTCAAGACTTCTGCCTTAAATCAAGAATTTTTTTTTAAATATTTATTTAGTTTTGAGAGAGAGACAGAGACAGAGACAAAGCATGAGCAGGGGAGGGGCAGAGAGAGGGAAACACAGAATCTGAAGCAGTCTCCAGAATCTGAACTGTCAGCACAGAACCCAATGCTGGGCTCAAACTCGTGAACTGCAAGATCATGCCCTGAGCCAAAGTTGGATGCTTAACCCACTGAGCCAACCAGGCACCCCTTAAATCAAGAATTTTTAAAGTCATAATTCTTCCCCCAAGTTTTTTATGAAAAAAGGATGCTAATTTACAGGGGGAAAAATGTAACAGTTGCATGAAAAAGAGTCTATCAACCTTGAGTCTACACATATTTTAAATAAAACTGGCTACGGTAAAAACAACCTGAATTTTTATTTTTATCTTTAATGTTTATTTATTTTTGAGAGAGAGAGAAAGAGAGAGTATGCAAGCAGGGGAGGGGCAAAGAGAGACAGAGACACAGAATCTGAAGCAGGTTCCAGGCTCTAAGCTGACACACAGACACAGGGCTTGAACCCATGAACCCAACCCATGAGATCATGACCTGAGGCGAAGTAGGATGCTTAACCCACTGAGCCATCTGGGTGTCCCAACAACCTGAATTTTTAAAGGACAAACATTGAAAAAACCCTAAACCACTAAGTTTACATGTAAGATATGTTGAGTATCATGTCAATAAGCTTCTAATGTCATATCCTGTATATTGCTCTTGTGGTTACTTTTGTCAGAGAATTTTTATCAAATATGTTCTATATTTTGGTGGAGAAATCCTGGCAACTACACAAAGGTTGTGCTAATTTTCACTTCCACAAACTATGTCTGAGAACTCTTCAAAATCTATAAATCACATTCTCTGATTTGGTTGAAGTTAGAGGAGCATTGTTAAATAACGTTTGAATAACACTTTTTCTGAACACAGTTATTTCAGTATTTTCACAATGTGTCTAAATTTAAAAGAAAGTGTCACTATTATTGAAAACCTTTTTGTGATGAGTAAACAAAGTCCTCTAAATTAAAACGAATCTTACTATGAAAGACCTCCACTTGACATACTTTCTCCTCGACCAAGAAAAACCCATCTAGGATCTCTGTGTAAGATTATAAAACAATAAAAAAAAAAGCATTAAAAAATACATGCAAAACAAAAATAGAAAAACAAAAGATAGTCAATATTTCTGTTTCTATCTTGTCTCTCCATTTTAAATACCCCCCCAAAAGATATCATAACCACAGGAAATCAATCAATTATCTTATAACTCAATATTTCTTGAAGTTTCTACCAAGAAGTATTGCAAACATTTCCCTGAGAAGTTTTATGTCATGTGTCCAAGGGCCCACACATTTCCCTCTCCAATTGTAAACTCCCAATCCTATGTAAGCTTAAGTATAAAGTAAGCCAAGCATAATGAAGTTAGGAACCTACTGTACTAACTAGAGATACACAAGCATGTGCCAGGCTTTCCAAGTCATAAACAGGAAATGTCTAATAAAATAAGCTCAAAGTATAAACATTTCCCCCTCAGCTTCTCCTAACTTTCAGTTCAGTCTTCTTGTGTGAACCAATATTATCATATAAATAGGCTAATGAATGCTTGATTGTGTCATTCCCTAAAATGCCTAACTATCAAAGCTTATGCATATTTAGAAAACAAAGCAAATCTTTGTAAGAGGTAATCACTACTAATTATTAATTAGTTAATGTGTAATTTATTTTGATACTTCTTGTTTAATAATACAAGTATTTATAATTTCAGTTTGTCTTTAGTTACAATTTTAACACTATCCCACAGATCTTTATATGTAGTGATTTCATTAATACTATTTTCTGAATAATTATAAATTTTTATTTCCTTTCATGGCTCAACAGTTATTGAGAAAAATAGTTTTAGGTGTATGACTGGTTAACCTTTTTAACATTCCTGTATAATGACTTTCTAGTTTTATTGCATTGTTGTCAGAGATTATGACCTGTACAATGTCTTAACAACTTCCACAGTTTGAAAGGTGAATATTTATTCTCTGTCTGGAGGGTACAGTTTGATTTAGTCTTTTAAACTAACATAATCCTCTTATTCAGATCCCATATATTATTATGTAATACCACTTAAAGTCTCTGTTTCAATTGAAGTCCTAAAGGCTAAGGATAATAGATTAGGTGCTGAGAGTTCTAGCATCCCAAGTCAAGCGACTGGATGACCCAGATGATAATTCCAAAAGACTGTAAAACCAATTCTCCCAACATTAGCAGGGCATTAGCAGTGGTTACTGCAAGTTAATACAGATTAAACTTGAGGTTCCCATACTTGCATGGGTGCCTCCCCAGACAATGAAAAATGTCCACTAAAAGGGTATTTAATATTAATCGTTGCACCAGAAAACTGGAAACACCCTGAAATCTTACAGCTCGTATATAAAAGAAACTTAAGAGTGGGTTTCCCATATTTTACAAGAATTCTACAAATGTACATGGTAGTTCCAGTAAAGAGGTGTAAGGGTAGAAGGAGCTTCTAAACTAGTAATAAAAAAAATGTGATTAACCATGACAAAACAAAAATTGAAATACCTTTCTAATACACCTATTGAAAATAGCATTTCTAAATCATTGGCATATGAAGAGGAGGTCAAAGAATATGCAGCCAAAAATCAAAAGGAAAAAGGTATTTTAGAGGTGTGTGAGGCAGCTAATAAAAATGTTGTTATTTTTTTAATTTTGTGAAGTTCAGGGTGCTTGTAAGCTTTTTAAAATCTGTAATTAGTTCTGATTTCCTTTCACCTTCTTAGTAAACAATCATGTTCTTTCCTAATTTCATATTTGTTCTTTTGTATTCTTTTTCTTAACACCCCCAGAAAACTAAATCAGTTTTAGTTCCCACTAAAGGTAAATCATACACCTTCTGTGATTATACACCTTTAGTAAGTAAAGAATGAAGTTCTTAAGAGTTTAAAGAGAAGATTCATTTGTATCCCCTCAATTCAAGCCAAATAACCTCAAGGGCAATGATGCCTGAGAAGAGCTAAGTAGTTGCCCAGGAGGGAGCATACCTGGACAGTTTTAAAAGAGCTCCTACTCAAGACAGTAGCCTGAAGATACAAAAGGACCCCAACATGGAGAGGCTGTGTGGGGTTGGACTGCCCCTGCTGCGCCCACTCCTTACTCCTCATCCTCTACCCCATGACTGAGGAAAAGGAGAAATTTTTACCTCAATGAAATTTGGAGTTCTGATCATTGCACTGGACTAAGCATTTTAGCTGAGTGACCCATCAGAGACCATTCAACAGTAAGGAAAAACTTAATTGAGCTTGAGCTCGAAGAGGCTATGGGAAAAGAATAAAGCTGCTTTATGTTACACCCTAATAAACACAACTTATTCAAGAAATACTATATCCATTTACCTTTAACCTTCTTAATCTACCAAGGACTTAGAAGTTTGTGTAAAATTCTGCCTGCTTTTTTTCTTTAGAGCTTCTTTTCTACTTTTAACACATTTTTAAAAATGTATTTCAAGTCTATGTTACATAATATGTGAAAGTTTTATTAGCTTTAACCTCAAACATGTCAATATAAATAGCATCCACTGCTTGCTTGCTTTTCTTTTTCTTTTTTTTCTTTAGCATTTACCTAAATAAATTTAGCTTTTTTTAAAGTTTATTTATTTATTTTGAGAGAGAGAGAGGGAGAGAGAGAGAGAGAGAGAGAGAGAGAAAGGGAACAAGTGGGGGAGGGGCAGATAGAGAGGGAGAGAGAGAATCCTGAGCAGGCTCCGTCACTGTCAGTAGTGGGCTTGAGGCTGGGCTCAGGGCTTGAACTCAAGAACCGTGACATCATGACCTGAGCCCAGATGAATAGTCACACACTCAATCCACTGAGCTACCCAGGTGCCCCATAAGTTTAGTTTTGAGAGAAGAGGATGTAGCCTGTATAACTTCTACTTTTTGGAATTTACAACATTTTCTTTGTTACCTTAAAAATGATCATAGGCATTTTTATAAATGTTTCATGGTGTTGAAAGAAATCTATCCTCTCTGCTTTAAAAAGGCAAGTTTTTCTACATATCTACATTTCTATCTATAGCCAAATATAAAAGGATTTTTCCCCAATCCCCAATCTTTTCCATCAGAAAAGAGAAGGTACCTTCCTTACATTTGAATCCCATAGAAAGTTCTAAAAGGAGTGGAAGAAGCAGTGTGAAATTCCTCACGTTGGAAGGAGCACATCTGATTTTTCCCAGGTCTAATGAGCCCATCTATGTACACAAAAAAATGGAGATGGCAGAGTTGTTCAAAGTGGTGACCCTAAGTGCCTTCCTCAGATCCCTTACAACATCTTGGAACTTTTCTAAGCCCAGATTGTACTGAGAATGTGGTCAGCTATGCAGTTGAGGATTTCTGGGGAAGGTCAGACATTATTTAAGATACAGTAGAGAACCAGATGTGGGAGTACAAAAAATAGCACTCCCAAGGTGGCAGGATTTATGCAAATTAAAAATGCTTATAACTTTTGGGCCATCAGTTCCACTTATAAATATCTATTCTAGAAAAATATTTTTGTACATGTACATCAAAAAATTTGGTATTGTGCTCTTCCAAATTTGTTAAGAGGGTAGATTTCATGTAAATAATTCTTATAGCAAAAACCCCACAAGGACACATGGAAACTCTGAGAGCTGCTGTATATATCTGTTAACTTAATTGTGGCACTGGTTATCACAGGTGTTTGTCCAGAATGTTCAGATTCATTGAATTATATACATGAAATATGTTCAGTTCTTTGCATATCAATTATGTCTCAATAAAGGTGCTTTTAAGAAAAGATTTGGGTCCAGTTCTCTTTTTTGAGACTTGTGGTACATAAAAATTGAATAAATGTCAAAACAGGTTACAAAAAAGGCATGAACAGGACATTTCATGAAACATTATTTTAAGAGCAAAAAATAGGCAATTATCCAAATGTTAGTCAATTGAGGATTAACTAAATTATGATACATCCATACCATGAACTACTATGTACTAATTATAAGTAAAATTTATATGCTTCATGAAAGATCCACAAGAAACTGTAAAATTTTAAATGAAGTTGCAAAAACAATATATAAAGTCTCATCCCATTTGTGAAAGTGTGTGTGATTTTGCATAAAGGGCTTTGGAAGGATAGGCAACAAACCTTTAACAATATACTTTGGGAAAGCAAGTGGGGCTTGAGAGGGGCTGCTGAAGAGATGTTGAAGATATACTTCCAAACTGATTAAACTTTACAATAAAAATATTCTTATGTATTAATTATATAAAAGATTATAATAAAAATATGGAAATCTTACCTTCTACAACTTGGAAGTTTGGATTTTTGTAACCTACAGAGCCAGAAAGTTAAATTGAATGCAGTATGGATTATAAAGCTTTAAAAGTTTGCATTTCCACTTTATTATATAATACTAAAAATTTTATTCTCTTTCATTGCCACTAAAATTTTATAGTGAAGTATCTTTACCATTAACAAAATTGCCAGATTATAGATGCTACAGGTAAATGCAGAAGTCATCAGGTCAGTATTTTAAATCAGCAAGCACTTACTAAATATAGGCTATACTTTCCATAATATATTAGACACAAATTTCACCAAGCATCTTGGAATTTTATACTTTTGTTTGTTTGTTTTAAGTACACTCCATGCCCAATGTGGAGCCCAATGCAGGGCTTGAACACACAAACCTGAGATCAAGACCTGAGCTGAGATCAAAGGTTAGTCAGACACTTAACCGACTAAGCCACCCAGACACCCTGCATCTTGGAATTTTAAAATAAAAACTACAGTGACATTACATGTTAACTACCATAGAAAGTCCAATAAATTAAACCACAAAGCTTCTGGTCCCCTAATATGTGTACTTCAATATTATGGTAATTGACTACTTGAATAATGCAGTTAACTGTTGTAGTATTTGCCAGTCTTTAAATTAATAGTAAAATCATAAAATGTGGGGAATAAGCTTAGAAATTCCCTGACCTTGCACCCATGGGTTAACAAGGCATATAGGAATAGGAAGCAGCAGGATGAAAGCATCCAAGATTAGGTAATCGAGATTAGGTATCCAGGGCAGAAGCGTCCCCCCCCCCCCAATTTAGTACAATAGCAGAAAGCTGCTTTCACAGGAGGGAAGGGCCAAAATAGGTAAACAGGTAAACAGGGCTATAGCCTGCAGCAGGGAGAAGTGCCCAGAGTGGAGCTCATTAGCAAAAGAAAGGTGTCTTGTTGACCCTGAGGTAGCATGCTATATCTGTCTTATCCTCTGGGCCAGCTAAGATAAACAGATGTGGTGCCTCTTGCATGCCATAAATAACCATCTGCCTGGTGCCAGGAGTTTTGTATTGATCCAAACTCCTAACACAGACTATCTTTGAAACCCCCTTTCCCTCACATACATGAGTTAATGTTCACGGTTTCATTGTCTCTTTGTGCACATCCATCATGCTTGTAAGCCTTCTGATCCTAATAAAAACAGGGCAAGGACACTTACCCAGAGCTCTTGTCTCCTCTCAGACATTAGCCTCTCTTGCATTTTAAACCCTGCATCTGCTCTTTTGCTGGACAAGAGAGAACTCCAGACCCAGAGTCTACTACAAAAAAAAAAAAATTAATAAAAACACCACACTGGATAAATAATGCTGTCACTATTTTAAATATGAGGGCAAAAAGCTTTAAATGCTTTCATCATGGCACTTAGGTGGGCTTAATAAAGTAGGAGACTATCTGTGAGAATAAGCCAAAAGAACATAAAGCTGTGGTTGGTAAGGAAGGTATTGGAATGGCAAAGAAAACATCACAAGGTCATTTCAATGTAGAATAAAACTCAAAGAAGGAATACTTGGAGACAAAAGAAAATGATGCTTATCTTATGCTGGGATTAGGGCAAGAACCATAAAGAACGAAAATATACCATCATTTTGACCAAGTAAGAAATCACCAAGTTACAAAACTCATCTCAGATTTTGGGTGGAAATGAGAATCCTTGGAAACTATTGACCCAAATCAAATTTAAGCTAAAATTTTATCTTTTTTAAGTCTTATAGACCAAATCAGAAACACTCCCATGTGTTTTATCATGCCATCTCATCTTATTTGTTATTTTTAAGATGTGTCCAGTGCTTTTTCTTTATTTCAGTTCATTGCTAAAACTATCATTTTAAGCCTTCTATGAATCAAGGAATTTGTCAAGAGAAAGGAATAGATCTCTGTTTCCACACCACCAGACTGTGGGTAACTCAAGAAGAGGGACAATGTTATTTAACTCTGCATCCTTAGCAACTAGTACAGAGACCAACTTCTTCCAGTTGCTCAATAAATATTTGCTGAATGATTCAGACCTGGAGCAGACCACCCTGGGGAAGCCAGGTGTCATGTTAACAGAAACAGACCAGATCAAGGGCAGAGGTGACTGGACAATCAGAGCAGGCAGTGAGAAAGAATTTCAGAAGTATAAAATTCAGCTGCAAACATGACCTTAGTATTTCTAAACCCATAATAGCAGGGCCTTAACTGGGACTAGATAGATTGTTATGCTTGGGTGTATTCTTAAGCAACTAATAGAATAAAATTGTTTACCTCAATACTACCAGAATAGGTCGAAACTCAAAGGGCTCCATGGTGCTTTAAATCTTTCTAGAAAAGTCTGGAAGCAGGACTGAGAATGGAACAGTTCACTCTTTTCATTTAGACAACTGCCTCACACCTTCACCTACTTTTGTTCCCACCACTAAGCATCTAGGAGGTCTTTTTCTGATGGGGGATATAATGAGACTGCCTGGGCCAGTTAGAGATAAATGATGTTTTCCACCAAGTTTGTTGAATCCAGTAAAATACACCATTTTATAGGAAGAAAATTATATTGCAATTTATATTATAAAGCATTTATATGGTTGCTCCAACCCATAGCAACCATAAGGTAAATATCCCACTTTGATCTATGGAAGAGTCAAAATGAATGGTAAAGATAGACTTTCTTCTCAAAATCTTTATTAGCTGACTGATCTCATTGAAAACACATGAAAAGAAAGAGGGTAAGAGAAGAAAGGGAAACCATGGCCAAGTCACTCAGCCTCAGTCTCCACATATTTTACTTTAACTTAAATTTATCTAGTGGTCCCCTTAACATTATTTCAGGAACCACCATTTCTCTCCATCTCTGCTGACAAGAAAAAATTGTCCCTCACAAAGATATAGGAAGTGAGTCCACATTTTTTAAGTCTGTTATTCACAGTATTTAACCATAAAATTTAATTGAAATTTTTAAAAAATCTCTGACTTTCTGAGTGTCCTTTTGGAGATTTTGATTAATGGCTTACTATGAAGGGCACAGGTTGGAATAACCTGTGATCTTTCATTACATGGAGTCAAGTGATATTTCAATTTATTAGAGTGCCAAATTTCATTCTGACAATAAATTTAATTTCTTAGGCACCTCACACTCTTACTTTTAAAAGCCTCTGCCTTCTCTAAATTACATATTTGACTTCTCCATTACTCTTATCTCTTCTATCTCAGAGTTTGGATCTAACACAACTATTGCAGCTGGACCATGGCCTGCCCCTGCCTGGCAAGAACCTGTGGAATTTTGAATTCACGCTTTAGGAAAATTTCATTTTCTCCTCCTATTAATTGTGACATCAGATTCAAAATATTTCCCAGCTCCAGGGTGGGATGTTTTCTTTTTCCCTACATTCCCTTTCCTTATCCCACTATTGTAGAATTAAAACTACAAATTAAAACTAAGTCCCTCTGTATATGCTGGTTTAACATATTTTAACACATATCCTATCAAACTAACATTGACATGGAATATCTGCCAACATACTTGAGTCATTTTTAAAATAATAATGTAAACAATCTTTACTGAACCTCTACTTTCCATAAAGCAATAAGTATTATAGGGGATACATATAAAGCTGAATTTGTGGCCATATGAATTTTCTCATAATCTGGTTCAACATAAGAAATGGATAAAATCTAGCTTCCTTTTCACCTAGTTCCCTACCCATCTTTTGGTTTATAAAGATCCCAGGTTGAAACCACTCCATTCCATTTCATGAGAAAATAAAAGACTCATATCTCTCTTCTTTTGGCCTCTAAGTGATGGTTTTAATTCAACTAATTACTTCAATGGATGCATCTGAATTAATCATATGCCTCAATCCTAGATGCAAAAAAGACTGGGAAATACAGTTATGGCTTCCCAAAATATTGAAAGGGTATGCAAAAACATATAGGTCAACCACAGATATGAAGCGTATCCATTAATTATCCTTTGCTGCCCAATGGCAACATTTACCCTTCTTCATTTAAACTTCAACAACACTATTTTCTCACCCAACATTATGTCACTATTTATCATATGAATACAACACTCTCAGCCTTTGAGATAACCCAAGCCTAATTAGTTACTTCTTTTGATTTCAAGTCAGGATCCCTCAGAAATATTCATTCCCCCTCTAGCTCCACCAATGACCTACCTTAATATATTGTAAGCCATAAACTAAATGCTAAGGTCACCTGCTACCAACTCTTCTCCATATAAAAAAAGTAGGAAAATGCAAGTGATGGAGGGGGGGAATAGAGAGGAAATCGTTAAGAGATCTGTATTAGAAACCTATTTCAATGCAGGTGTAATTTTTTTTTCTGGATTTCTATTTGTACTTCTTTTTTCCTGTTTAGTAAAATTTACTTTGAAATTATCAGCTTGTCTTAGTTTTTCTAAATGGAAGCAACTGAAAGGGCTTTTGTATGCTGGAGCCAGGGGGTTAAAAGTTGAGAAATAAGAGTGCCACCAGCTGTCAACGTACCAGACTCCCAAGAGGGAGAGACACCTGAGGAGAAAGTGAGAGACTGCTTGTATGCCTGCAACACTTCTCTGCTCAAATCTTAGAAGGAACTGCTTTGTTTCAATTATGGAGGCCAACACATATAAAAGGAGATGGATTTCGTTAATGTTTGTCCGAAAGAATTCAGGTATGTACGAAAGGTACATTCAAAAGTCACCGTGGCGTAATTTGCAGAAAGAAAAGCAGGACAAAAAGTCACCGTGGAGCAATTTGCAGAAAGAAAAGCAAGACAAAGTTTTGGTTGGGTCAGCATTATGTTCAGATTTGATTGAACATGCTGATTTACTGACGTTTAAAAACTTTGCTGAAATGAAACACACGTAAGGGAATGGACATATATAATAAATGAACGGCTCTATGAATTTTTTGCAAAATGAACACACATGAAACTAGCTGCCTCCTAGTCTAGGCCCTTCAGAAGTCATTCCCTAGATTTTTGCCATCACAAATTCATAAAGTATTTCTAATTATCTGGTATATAAACTTTCCCCTCCCTATTTTATTGGAAAGCAGCCCCTTGAAACATGCTCATATCTGACTCCAGTTATATTGACATCAGTGGGAGGTGATACAGGCAGGCATGAGGAGAAGTGGATTCCTTTAAGCAAGGTTGTTAACAAGTTTCCAAGCAAGTCGGGGAAAAGCTCATGACAGAGGGAAGAAAAGGCTAGTTCTGCTTACCAAGGAGATTCTGTAGAACTGAAAAGTTTTTGTACCCTCCTGATCTGACTCTTCTCATTTAGCCCTATTCTAATTTATATGTTTCCATCTTGCTTAAGAAATGCCCTAACTTTTACATGAGAATAAGCCCACAAGTTGCTGACTTGGTAATTTGGTGAACCTCAGAATAAAATTTTGTTTATTATTTTCAACTACAACTGTTCCATTACTGTAAAAGATAATTTGGTATCATCCAGGAAATTATCTACTCTTGAATGCATCAAGACAAGAATTTTGGATATTGAACACATTGCTTAATGTCTGTAAGTTCTCCAGTGCACTTAGAAACAACCAGCCTTGCGTTTCTCACACCTATCCTACTATCCTAGATCAGCAGATATTTATTTCCTAAAGGCTGTCACTCCAGGTAATTACAGGTGAAGAATTAATTAATTGTTTTGACACTACTTGCTACAGATGGGAGAATCCCATTATCTGGTAACATTTATCTTCTCAAGGCCTTCAAACATAAGTAGGCCATATACTCTCAGATTTCCATTTCCTTAAGGATTCTGGATGCCTGCAACTTTTTCTGATACCATTTAAAATTTTAGCCAGGGTACTGAGTTGTGAATAGTAGAAGCAACTTTCATTTTTCATTTTATTTTATTATTGTTTTTTATCTTAGAGAGAGAGAGAGTGCGAGCATGAGCAGGGGAGAGGGGCAGAGGGAGAAAAAGAGAAAATTTTAGGCAGGCTCTATGCTGAGCATGGAGCTTGATGGGGGGCTCCATCCCATGACTATGGAATCATGACCTGAGCCAAAAATCAAAAGTGGGATGTTCAATCGACTGAGCCACCCAGGCACCCTGGGCTGCTTTCAATAGTAAAGAAACATGTAAAATAATATTGGGTCCTCACATGATTTGTGAGGGACAGAGCCTCAATGGCTTCTGAGAAGCCATCCAGCCTGAAACAATGTCTAATCATGACACTCTTGCTACATCTTGACTGCAACACTGCAGCTTTCACACACAAAAAACCCGCAACTTTCCATGATGATGTTTGGGCCTAAATAACAGAACTTCATCACTGCTGTACATAAACTATCAGGTACCAGCACGGCCATCCTCATCAAGAGAACACTGCCTTGAATGCTTAATGGCTCATGTTCCAAGTCAAAGTCTCATGCAGCTGTGTGGGTGGAAACCTTGACACTTTGCCTCTGACACTTTGTATTTTAGTGAGAATTACACCAAATATAAAAAGGGTGTTAATTAACAATGGTTAGGTTGTGTTTTGATCGCCTACTATTCACCTTGTTGGGTGGGATATCTGTCCCATAGTTACAGGGATGGCTGAACACAGCTACCCGACACTGCAAAGATGAGATTAACAGCAGTTTACTAATCACATATACTCACTGCGTGAGAGAGGGGAACACCACATGGCACACAAAACTAGATGGAGGTTGCACTCAGGAACAGAATGAAAAAGCAGGGACACTGGAAGGCAGGCTTTGTAGTATCAAGAGGGCAGAGTGACTCCTAGTTCTGGCAGAAGGATGTGATTGGCTTATTTGAATAACCCCTGAATAGTGGGCTGGCAAAGAAGCGAAGCCCACTACTTAGGGATAAGCAGGAACTGTGCCTGGTGATAAGGAGAACTGTTAATCCATGATAAGGTTGGCGAGGGGACCTTATCTGTGAAAGCAGAATGGGGAGGGGAACTTGCATTTAGGCCAGCCACTCAAGATCCTCCTCATTTTACCAGATGTCAAGATAGCACATAACATTAAGCCTTAATTTCAAGCCTTAACCACAGATGGTCACATATATGACAAATGCCTACCTCAATACATTTATTTTAAACACTGAAAGAAAATCTGAAGCAAAATTTTCATATTGAATATATAATTTGATGAGCTATTTTTGGTTTTACATTATATTATGAACATTTTCAAATGTCAAAAATAATATTTAAAATATTGTTTTAAACACATGCCTAATCATTTTTAAGGCATTGTCTGTGTCATCCTTTAGGAAAGGCTGTGTTATGCAAGAATTTTTCTAACACAAATTACTTCTTATCCTTTATGGCTTTTTCCCTAGTGTTAGAATATAGCTTGTTTCTAACTTTTCACAGTTTTGAGTCATGTCATGATGGACCTACTGATAGTTCTTCTTCAGCTAGGTCTTTGCTATTAAAAAATTTTTCCAGCCAAATTGAGATATAACTAATAGATAACATTGTGGAAGTTTAAGGCATACAATATGTTGATATTCATAAACTTATATGTTGCAAAATTATTACCACCATAGAGTTAGCTAACACCTCCATCACATCACATAATTACCATTTCTTTTTTGTAATGAGAGCATTTAAGAGCTATTCTCTTAGCAACTTTCAAATACAGATGGACCCCAACTTATGATGGGTCAGCCTATGATTTTTCCACTTTACAATGGCACAAAAACAAAACACATTCAGTAGAAACTATACTTCAAATTTTGAATTTAGATCTTTTCTTGGGCTAGTGACATGTGGTACAACACTTTCTGGTGATGCTGGGCAGCTGCAGTGAGACACAGCTTCAAGTCAGTCATGTGGCTACAAAGGTAAACAACAGATATACTTACAACCATTCTGCACTCATGTGACCATTCTGTTTTTCACTTTTGGTACAGTATTTAATAAATCACACATGATATGCAACACTTTAGTATACAATAGGCTTGGTGTGGTTTTTTTAATAGTTTTTTAAAAGTTTTTTTTAGTTATTCTGAGAGAGAGCTAGAGAGCAAGTGAGGGAGGAGCAAAGAGAGAGGGAGACAGAATCCCAATCAGGCTCTGTGCTGCCAGCGCAGTCCTGACGCAGGACTTGAACTCATGAACAGTGAAATCATGACCTGAGCTGATATCAAGAGTCAGATGCTTAACCAGCTAAGCCACCCAGGTGCCCCTACAATAGGCTTGGTGCTAGTTGATTCTGCCAAATCATAGGTTAATGTAAGTAAGCTAGGCTAAGCTGTGATGTTTGGTAGGATAGGTGTCTTAAATACATTTCTGACTTACATTTTCAATTTATGATGAGCTTTTTGGTTATTCTTAAATAAATCCATTGTAAGTTGAGGAAGATCTGCATATAATACAGTTTATCAACTATAATCACCATGCTGTACATTATATCCCCAGAACATATTCATCTTTTAACTGGAAGTTTGTACCCTTTGACCAACATCTCTCCATTTCCCCCATTCCCGAGCCCAGGATAACCACCAGTCTACTTTCTGTTTTTATGAGTTAGGCTTTGTTAGAGTCCACATATAAGTGATATCATGCAATATTTGTCATTCTCTGTCTGACTTAGTTCATTTAAGATTTAACATTTAACTTAGTTCATTCAGCATCAAGTTTCATTGATATTGTTGCAAATGGCAAGATTTTTTTTCTCTTGGCTGAATAATATTCCATTGTATGCATATACCACATCTTCTTTATCCATTCATCTATTTACAGCAATTTAGGTTGTTTTCATCTCTTGGCTATTGTGAATAATGCTATAGTGAACACAGGAGAGTAGACCTTCTTGAGATCCTGTTTTCCTTTCCTTTGGATACAAACCCAGAAGGGGGATTATTAGATCATCTTGTAGTTTTATTTTTAATTTTTGAGGAACTTCCATACTGTTTTCCATAGTGGATGTATCAATTTATATTTGGGGCCAGCTCTTTAAAAACGTAGTTAATGTGTCTAAAAATGAAATATTTTAAGATTCTTAATATATTAAATTCATCAATATTGCAACCCTTTGGAAATATATTTTATAAAAGTAAGAATGATTAATTCTTACAACTGGCTAAAACTACTAAGACTTTATTCACTAGTATAATAATGTTTTGAAGACCACTATTTCCAAATAAATATGGTTGTTCTATTTTTAAATGGGTGTCCTTTCTTCAGGTGTTAGATGTACTACTTTTGAAGCTTCATAAAATTTTTCACTGTTTTTATGCTTTGTGACTCAGTATTTTTCAGAACATAATTATTAAAGGGCTTGAAGAGAAAAGACTATTTAAAAAGGTTAAAGAAATAGGTTTATTTTACTAAGAGGAGAAAGAGCCAGTGCGAATGTTTACATGTACGAGAGGCTATTTTATAGCGAAAGAAGGCAGCTGTTTTCTTTTTCCACTGATGTAAAAAATTAAGTGATAGACTTTCATTTTAAAGTGTGTGTTTGACTTAGAGAAAAGGTTGACTGGAGAGTCTTACCAAAGGAGATTAGAGAATCTCTTTTTAAAGTTATTTTGAAAGAATAACAATGATATAGTTTGACTTGGGCAGAGTTTTGCTTAGCATGCCATTTCTGAAATAAAACTACAGATATCAGCATCATTTATGGTAGAGAATGGGGTAAGCTTACTCTCTGAATTCATTCAACAAACTATATGGGGCTTCACATTTTACCAGGCACTAAGGGATTCAATTTCCAGTTCATAGTCTGCATGCAAACAGACAGGCAGATAGATGTGCAGACAGAATATTGGAATGCAATGTGGTAAAAGTTTTGCTAGAGAATGAGAAGGACCGGTCAGTAATCAGAACTACCTTTTACTGGGTTTTTTCAGTGACCCAGGCTCTGTGTTCATTTATTTTGAGAGAGACAGAGACAGCACTAATGGGGGAGGTGCACAGAGACAGGAAGACAGAGAGAGAACCCCAAGCAGGTTCTGCACCTCAGCACACAGCCTGATGTGGGGCTCAAACTCATGAAACTGTGAGATCATGACCTGAGTGAAAACTGAGAGTAGGATGCTTAGCTGACTGAGCCACCCAGGCGCCCCAGTATAGCCTAAGTTCTTAAACACTGGGCCAGTTACTCTAAGTCTGAGAGGAGGCAGTGTAAGGCTGATGGGTAAGTGAGAATGGAAAGGGCTGAGGAAAGCTTTTTGGAGGAGATGTCATTACACTGAATACTGAATGAGTAGGAGTTGGCTATCTCCAAAGGGGTGGGAGGTGGAGGTGAGGAAGGAGTGGGAGATGGAGGTGAAGAAGGGGTGGGAGGTGCAGGGGTGAGAAGTGGAAGATGGGCAGTCCTCAAGCTATGACTGGAATGGAAAGTGGACGAAGGGGAGGAAGAGGAAAAGACATGCTTGTCAGACAGAGCAGCTATAGAAGGACTGGATCTCACTTTTATTTAAAGACTTTGTCATTCTAAAGTCCTCACTGAGTTCTTTTATAATGAAAGCAGGGTTTTCAATGAAGAGTGCTCAATTTTTGATGAGAAGAGGTAAGGAGTTTCATTTTCTTTCTTTGTCCAATAAAAAATATTACTTCAGTAGAGATCTGTATTTTTGTCACTCTAGCTATCTCTGATCAAGCATTTTCAGCTCCCATTATTTGTCCCTTCTTTCCTTCCAGTCTCTAGCTTTCTTATAACTAAACTTTTAGTTCTTCCTCCTTTTCTCTGAAAGGAAGCTCTCTCCTTCCCACATAGAACATTCCCCACTCTGTCCCAGTGGGCAGCTTTTTACACAAAGTCTCATGGCATCTCATATGCTCTATTGTGACTGACCCTTATTTAAATCCTGAAATCAGTTATCCTTAGTCTGGAATATGATTTTACTGCATAGCCATACAGTGTCTATGGCCATGCCTCCCACTCAAATATTTGTAGTTACTCTCTTTAGGGAAGAGAAGAGCAAAGTTAATAATTCTCCTCTCCTTTCAGGCTTTTTTGACGTTCCAGGTCTTCATTGGTCAACTAGCACTCAAGTGAGTGAACCAACCTTCTACGTTGGTTTTCTTTTATACATCTGACATGTATCTGATGTCATACATCACTATAAGTAAATAAACATGAAGAGATTTGGTTTGTGCTATTTTTCTAGTTTTGCTTTGTCTCAAGAAGATAAATTCTATTTAATTTCTCTGATGGATACTTAGATATACCCTTTGCATATCACATAATTGTGTTTCATAGTCAATTTTTGAAACTTTATCCAGATCCAAAAATAACTCTTCCCTTTCTTACTTCAACTCAGAACCAGTTGAGAGATAGAGGGAGAATCAGACCAGCAGCCTCAAAGAGAGTGGATTTAACAACTTGGCTTTAGATCTGCAGTCATAAATATCCTCCAACATTTAGCCCCTGAAGAGAATGGACTCAGTGAGTGCAAGGCAGAGCTGGAGAATTCCAGGCCTTCCCCAGGCCATCCCCACAGGGCCAGAGTCTGCCCTGAATTGCTCACCCCTCTAGACAGGAGTGAGTCAGGGTGACCAGAACTGGGATTTACATGCTCAAGGACATGTACGTGTTCTCCACATGGAAAATAGAAAGCCAAGAGAAAAGGGGTTTCCTCCGTGATAGGATATGGAAAGAAACCTGATTTATACTTGTCTCCTTTGATAATATT
The DNA here is from genome assembly GCF_023721935.1 of Panthera uncia. Classification (NCBI taxonomy): domain Eukaryota; kingdom Metazoa; phylum Chordata; class Mammalia; order Carnivora; family Felidae; genus Panthera; species Panthera uncia. The sequence continues at coordinate 129,435,670 of NC_064816.1, forward strand.
AACTCCTGTTCCCCTCATATTGGCCTTTTGTGTTTTATTTTACATAGAGAATCATCTTTTAAGTAACCACATAGGTTAATACTCTTGAATGTAATCATTTAAAACTTCTCCTGCCTCACATTTCTCAAAGTGAGGCCCTTTCACTGTCCCCTAAAGATATATCATTGTTCTATTGTAACTGTTATCCAGGAAAAATAATTGGTATTTTTACAGTGTGGCCTTTAATAATGTTCATATTTTAATATTTACAAAGTGCATTTTCCTGAGTTGATTTTATCAGTGACTTTACTTCCAAAATAATTTCCTTTTAGGAAGGTATCAGAACGGCACACATAACTGTCCCCAAATCTTATCTGGAATAAAATCACTTGGGAACATGAGTCAGAATAGGTGTGTAGCCAGCATAGCTCTGCTACTGAAATAAGTTTCCCTGGGCAAGAAAAAGAACATTGAAGATTGTTTAAAGATTTCAAGACATGGGGCATAGATTTCAAGAATGTCACACATAGGGAGGAGTCCACTAGGATACTTTGCTTCATTGTAATTTGTATCTCTATCTGGCTTTCTAATGACCTCTTGCATATCCCTACCAAGGGAAAAAAATAAGAGAGAGGCACTCTCTTGTAACTGCTCTAATAGGCATCCTTAAAATGGGATGCTTGGACTTCCTCCAACTGGTATCTTTAAAACACCCATTGTTTAAGAGGCAAATAAGATGAGTTAATCCTTTGCTTCCGCCAGATTCAGTTTCACTGTCATCAGATCTGTCATTTCATTCAAAGTTCTTGGCCTCACTGGCTATCATGCCTGTCTCTCATCTTTGAAATGGCTTCAACATCCCCTCTGTGTGGTCCAGTTGCCTCAGCTAAATTTGCATTAGGCTGATTCATTCCTTCCCCAGCAGGGTTATTTGATGTGCTTTTCCCCTAATGGCATCCATCATGTAAAGCTGCCTGTTACCAGCTCTTATCACAGTAGGATTCAGAACGCTCATTTTGGAAAGACCGCAGGTCTTAATAGATAGTAGAAAATTCAATAAGAGGCACACAGAGAGAGTTTAAGAATTGTTTTTATAAGACTTGAAGTCCATTTTGCTTATATTAAAATGTTTTTCTGCAGAGGGTGAAAAATCCTGCCGGCAATCAGAGGACTGTGTGACATTCAAGTCCGCCCAGAGTAAGTGGCCAAGCAGAGTACTCTCTGGTCTTTGCATTGTTCTGCTAACTTTACTATGCCAAAAACACTCAGTTGCTCCCTTTCACCAGCGTTAAGGTCACAAGACAGACAGTTCTTTCTTGATTACTCAAACAAATACACGTCTGATTCAGAGTGGGGAAAAGAGAGTTGCCAACAGTCAATGCTTAGGAAGGGCAAGGCTGCTTTTGCTTTGTAAGCCAACCTGATGAATCACCACATCCATGACTAATTGTGGTGTTAAAATGTGCCCAGTAATATAGCCTGTTTTTTAGAAAGAAAAATATTAATGGAGACACAAAGAAAAATGGAAGAAAACTACTCTTCTGAATGAATAAGTAGATGGCCCAGTCATCACAATTGGCTTGATAAACATCTGTATGCAGTCTTTCAGTCAAATCCTAGAAAATATGGAACTGGCATTGCTCTTAACCTGGCTTTCCTTATAGGAGTTCACTTCACAGGCTCAAAAAAAAAAAAACTTTTCCAGATGTTTTCTAAATTTCATAAGGTTAAGCATGGACAGTGACTTCAAAAAATTATGATGCTGAAGATTTAGGTTCTATGGCTGACCTTTACATATATATATATGTATATATATATATACACACACAAATACATGTAATATAAATATACATATATACATAATTATACACACATATACACATAAATGAATTATATATGTCTAAAATATGTGTGTGTATATATATATATATATATATATATGTAAATCCCGTGTTTTCTTTGTAGAGATATCAACAATGTGGTAATTAAAAAAAAAACATAGTTCTTGTCCTAAGTTTTATAGTCTGTTGGGGAAGAAAATTCATAAACAGAAAACTCTAATAGACTGTGAAAAGATCAATAATAGTTATGCACAGGTTATTATGGAGATGAAGGAGGATATCTTAAGGCAGGAGAGTATATCAGGGAAAACTTAGGAAAGCTGATCTTGAAGGACATGCAGCAGTTAATATCGTAAAAATGAAGGGAGGCAAGGAGCAACGGATGGATGGCATTCCAAGTAGAGGAGACAATCTAAGTTAAAAAAAAAAGCAACTAGGAAAGAAACAGCATGAAATGTTTAGGGAACAAAAATATTTTGACTCAAGTAGAGCAGGGAGAGGCAAACTAAAGCCTGTGGTCAAGTCCAGCCTGCCACCTGTTTTTATATGGCCCATGATCTAAGAGTGCTTTTTTCCTTTTAAAATTGTTTTTAAAAATCTAAACAAGAATATTATTTCATATATTTTGCATTAAAATGACATGAGATTCAAATTTCAGTGTACATAAATAAAGTTTTACTGAAACACATAATCATTCATTTAGGTATTGTCTATAGTTGCTTTCCTGCTACAATGCAGAGTTGAATAGTTGTGACAGAGACTGAATGTGCTACTCTCCTTGGTTTTCAGTACTGTTTGGTGTACTACAAATTACAGTGAAGCATTGTTTTGAGTGCCATGCATATCACCATATTGTGGCATGCAATTTTTTTATTACCAGTGCATACCTGTCATCTTAAAATGAGAAAAGTGGACTTCAAATACAAGATCATAGTTTTAAGGCACAGTGGATTACTTTGTTATTGAGTTATATGGCAAAACATTGTGTTCATAATTCAATGACTATAGCTATGCTAATATGATGCAATATATGTTGATATTCCCAGATTAAGAATTTGTCACGATATTCCAACTCATAGGAAAGTAACAGAAAAATTAGAAAACTTAAAATGGAAGATCTTATCACAACAGCAGAACTCCTACACAAAAATGTAAAAATCAAGAATGAAGTTGCAACCAAATTAAGCTTCTGAGCAGCTCATTTGTTAGCCAGATAAGGCAAGTCATTTACCAATGGTGAGTTAATCAAATAATATTTGATTGCAACAGCTGAAGAAATGTGTCCACAGAAAATGAACTTGCTTAAAAATATTAGCCTTTCCACAATAACAGTTGCTTGCAAAGTTAAGGGTGTTAGAAACAATAACAATAGTGAATTGAAAAAAAAGGCAAAAAATTTCAAGTTGTTTTCTTTGACTTTTGATGATTTGAGAGTTAATACTGAGTTTGAAGTGAATAAAGAATTAGCTTTTATGAACAGTTTGCATAGGAACAACTACAGATGAGTATGTTCAATACAACCTGAAGTGGAATCTGCTATGATGTGTTACAGCTGATAGTAGTAAAATATATATATGAAGCAGAAAAAGGTTTATTTGGACACATTTATAAAACATAAAACTGTAAAGTGTTTATTCATTGTAATATTCATCAGCAAGTACCTTGCAGAAAATAGGTGAATCTATCATGTGTCATTGATTTAGTATAATCAGTGAGCTACATTCACTTTCATAGACCACGCATTTTGCTAGAAGTAGAAGCTGAATAACCTGACTTGTCCTATCATACAGAAGTTCATGGCTTAACAATGGTAACATTAACATTTGGCCTCAGGGTCAAAATTGAAGTATTTTTTATGAAAAAAAAAAGAACCACTCCAAGCCACTATTATTGAACATTAAATGGTTTTGAAAATAAGCTTTGCTGCAGATTTGAATATATTTCCTACTTAATTTAATCTTAAGTTATAAGGCAAATAAGCACTTATATGTGAAACTCAATGACACCTAATATTATTTGAATCACAAGAAATGTCAAGCTTTTTTTATATACTTCTATGCTGTCAAAAGTTAACACAAGAGTTGAGATATTCAGTCCAATACAAATTTACAACAGATATGTGTTCTGACCTCAAATATAGTTCCAGGTGTGTTTTTCAGACCTAAATGCAAATGAGAATGAAATTTCCATATTTCAAAATTCATTTAACTGTGCAATTGAGGAGCTTCTACCCAACCTTCGATTAGAAGTGATTCATATCCAGTATAGTGACATGTTAAAAAAACAACTGTGGAAAAGAATTTAGTAGAATTCTATAAATGCTTTCCAAACAATAATGATGCTTCAATCAAATTTTATGCTCATGGATAGATATCAGCATTTGGCAGTACCTATCCAAAGACACTTGCAAAGTGAAATAGAGGAAGTGTTATTACAGATCACAGGTAGATATACCTTTGTGATAAATTTTGATGGATAGAGAATACTAACTTTGAACCCCAATTAAACAAAATGTTATTCATAGCAAGGAAATGCCATTATCCTTACTAGTAGACCAATATGTCAAAAAACAACTGTACTCAATTGTTATCATATTTGTACTTTTGTATTTGTAGTTTTGCCAATAAAAGAGTTGTGGAAATTGGTTTTCTCCCTTGTTACATCGTACACAATATCCTCAATTTTGCCTCTTGGCCCACAAAGCCTAAAATATTTACTTTTTTTTTTTTTCAGAAAAAAATTTGCTGATCCTTAGGTAAGTACAAAACAGTAACTGATGCATGGCAAAAGTTTACATGGAGTGACATATAAATAATCAATGCAAAGTTCAAATGCATATCTGCCTGAATCCAGAGCTCATGTTTTATATGGTTAAGCCTCATTGTTTTGGGATTTTTTATATGAAATTTATTGTCAAATTGGTTTCCATACAACCCCCAGTGCTGATCCCAACAGGTGCCCTCCTCAATACCCATCACCCACCCACTTCTCCCTCCCACCCCCCATCAACCCTCAGATTGTTCTCAGTTTTTAAGAGCCTTTTATGGTTTGGCTCTCTCCCTTTCTAACTTCTTTTTTTTTTTTTTTTCCTTCCCTTACCCCATGGTCTTCTGTTAAGTTTCTCAGGATCCACATAAGAGTGAAAACATATGATATCTGTCTTTCTCTGTATGACTTATTTCACTTAGCATAACACTCTCCAGTTCCATTCACGTTGCTACAAAAGGCCATATTTCATTCTTTCTCATTGCCACGTAGTATTCCATTGTGTATATAAACCACAATTTCTTTATCCATTCATCAGTTGATGGACATTTAGGCTCTTTCCATAATTTGGCTATTGTTGAGAGTGCTGCTATAAACATTGGGGTACAAGTGTCCCTATGCATCAGCACTCCTGTATCCCTTGGGTAAATTCCTAGCAGCGCTATTGCTGGGTCATAGGGTAGGTCTATTTTTAACTTTTTGAGGAACCTCCACACTGTTTTCCAGAGCAGCTGCCCCAGTTTGCATTCCCAAGCCTCGTCGTTTTTACAAAAGAATATACAGGCAATCATAACAAATAAAAACAAAATTCATCTCATTCATACTCAATACCACTTAGTGATATTAAAATTTTCAGTCTATCTCCTGTCAGAATGACTAAAATCAAAATGACAAGAAATAAGTGTTGGCAAGGTTGTGGGAAAAGGGAACCCTCCTGTACTGTTAGTGGGAATATAAATTGGGACAGCCACTGTGAAAAACAATATTGAGGTTACTGAAAAAATTAAAAAGAGAAATACCATATGATTCAATCATTCCAATCTTTTTCTTTTCTCTGCATATTCATACACTAACCCACTCCTAAATTTTCACCAATTTCCATCTTAATGTATGTCATCTTTTTATTTTATTTAATTAATTTATTTTTTTAGCGTTTATTTATTTTTGAGATAGAGAGAGACAGAGCATGAATGGGGGAGGGTCAGAGAGAGAGGGAGACACAGAATCCGAAACAGGCTCCAGGCTCTGAGCTGTCAGCACAGAGCCCGATGCAGGGCTCGAACTCACGGACCGTGAGATCATGACCTGAGCTGAAGTCAGATGTTTAACCGACTGAGCCACCCAGGTACCCCTATGTCATCTTTTTATATCATAGTTTTTAACATTATGTCTTAAACATTTTATGTCATTAAATATTATTTGACAGCATTATATATGATTGTTGCATAATATTTTGTCATGTGATAATTCATAGGTAATTAACCAGTGTCTTAATGTTAATCATTTAATATATTTTCATCTTTTCCTATTATAAATACTATTTTGATTACTTTCTTAGTACATAAATATTTTTGCATATTTAAAGTTATGTCACTGATATAAAATCCTAGAAGAATAATTAGAGAATCAAACTATATGAATATTTAAAAGTTCTTTCCACTAATCACCAAATAACTCTTCGAAAATTTGTGTCTGCTTAAAATTCTACTACCAGTATTTAACCACGTTCTTGTTAACAATATGTACTATTTTAATAAAAGCCTTGCTTAAGAGGTAAATAAAAATCATATATTACTATTTTGATTTTTATTTCTTATATTCTTTATTATGTTAAGTAATATTTTAACCATGTATTTTTCTTTCTAAATTGACAATACCATCCACCCATTAGGTTATTTATTTTTAAGGTTTCAGTTTTTGATATCTTTGTTTAAATATTTTTCAGGAAAAGTTTTTAAATTTTTCTTGTATTTTTATTTATGTATTTTTTTCTGTTTTATTTATTTATTTTTAATTTTTATTTAATTTATTTTTTTTTTAATTTAAATCTAAGTTAGCAGACAGTATAACAGTGATTTCAGGAGTAGATTCCTTAATGCCCCTTACCCATGTAGCCCATCCCCCCCCACAACCCTTCCAGTAACCCTCTGTTTGTTCTCCATATTTGATTCTCTTATGTTTTTGTCTCCCTTCCTGTTTTTATATTACTTTTGCTTCCCTTCCCTTATGTTCATCTGTTTTGTATCTTAAAGTATCTCACATGAGTGAAGTCATATGATATCTGTCTTTCTCTGACTGACTAATTTCACTTAGTATAATACCCTCTAGTTCCATCCATGTAGTTGCAAATAGCAAGATTTCATTCTTTTTGATTGCTGAGTAATAATCCATTGTATATATATATATGCCACATCTTCTTTATCCATTCATCCATCAATAGACATTTGGGCTCTGTCCATACTTTGGCTATTGTTGATAGTGCTGCTATAAACATGGGGGTGCATGTGCCCCTTCAAAACAGCACACCTGTATCCCTTGGACAAATACCTAGTAGTACAATTGCTGGGTTGTAGAGTAGTTCTATTTTTAATTTTTTGAGGAACCTCCATACTGTTTTCCAGAGTGGCTGCACCAGTTTGCATTCCCACCAGCAGTGCAAAAGAGATCCTCTTTCTCCACATCCTCACCAACATCTGTTGTTGCCTGGGCTGTTAATGTCAGCCATTCTGACAGGTGTGAGGTGGATCTCATTGTGGTTTTGACTTGTGTTTCCCTGATGATGAGTGATGTGGAGCATCTTTCCATGTGTGGTTTGGCCATCTGGATGTCTTCTTTGGAGAAGTGTCTATTCATGTCTTTTTGACCTTTAAAAATTTCAAATTTCATATTGTTAAACTTATTGGTCTTTTCCTTCATGTATCTTCCTTTGCTTTGGTGTTATACAAACGTTTCTTTCCCCCAAGACAAATATTTATTCCTAATTTCTACTAGCTTCAATATTTTTATTTCATTCCTTAATTTATTTAAAGTTTCTTTCGATGAGAACTATTAAATGCTTGTCATTATTTTTCCAAATAGTTAACCAAATTTTTTATTACCATTTATTAAATAATATTGTCTTTATTTTATTATTTGAATTGGTAGCTTTGCTATATACTAAATTCTTTTACCTATTATGAGTTTTTTTGTGGATTATTGATTCTACAGCTTTACTCTGCCCATTTCTCCATAAGTAATTCATTGAATACTTGAATTTTAGCATATGCAGCAATCCAGAAAAAATCAGGAAACATAGAGCCACTACACATTAACAAAATAAAAGTAATTTAACATATGAATTAGCTTGCACAAGTGTAGAAGTTACTGGAGGAGGGAAGATCTGGAGACTGCAACCCAAGGATCAGAGATTCAGTTACCAATGACTTCTGCCCAAAGACCTAGAGCATAGTGGAGAAGCTAGAGCTTAGAGAGAAGTCTGAGAAGCCACATTTGGCTGTCACAACTATGAAATGGGAGCTCACGATGAGTTCTATAAAGCTGCCATATCAGGTCACCATGACCTCAAAGAGAAGCTCGTGGGAAGATCTGCAAAGTCACTACAGCTGGACACCACACTACCTTAGAATAATGGACTCTTCATCTTGCTTTCCAAATCTTACAGGAGTACCTCACATGAGATCAGCACATCAGAAAAGGGGATTCTGAGAAATGAAATTCCTTAGAATTGGTAATAATACAAAGTTGACAGAAAACAATCCAGCCATGTAAACACTATTGCTGATACAGCTTCCATTTAGTCTCTTTTACCTACATTAACTTCTGACTAAAAATAATAGCATCATGCTTCCACCTAACCAAAGATATTCCCACCCTCTCATTGAGAGATAAGACATAAAAACTTCAATTTATTGAATTCAATTTATTCTTCAATTTATTTATCCGTTTCTGGGTGATGCTTCTTCTTTGTAGTAATATACTTGTTAAATCTGTAATTTAAATACCAAGATACAGAGTTTATTATTATCCCTTATATAGAGAAGAATATGAAAGGGGAGATGAAAAACAATATACAGAAAATAAGCATAACTGCTTTGGTTTAAATTCTGTAACTGGTCATATGATTATAGATGAACTTATAGCTTCCTTCTTTCACCTCCCATTTCATTCTCCCTTTGCCCTTAGGAAACACCTCTGCTGTTTGTGTAAGAAAAGTTATGAGCCCAGGATTGTGTATTTAAAAAAAAGAAAATCTATGTACTGTCAGGTAAATTATAGATCCAAACCTGGAAAACTTCTAAGACCTATCTACTACAGTTCTTGTACTAAATTTCATTGGTTTCTTTTAACTTCTTACATTCAGGTAAAATTAACCTGTATTCAATAAATATTTCAGAAGCTTTATTTAAAAAAATTTTTTTTCATTTTATGGGGCTCCTGGGTGGCTCGGTTGGTTAAGCATTTGACTCTTGGTTTCAGCTCAGGTAATGATCTCACAGTTTGTGGGTTGAAGCCCACACTGGGCTCCACACTGACAGTGTGGAGCCTGCTTGGGATTACTCTCTCTGCCCCACCCCCACTCAAATATATACGGATATATATATATATATATATACATATACATATATCTGTGTGTGTGTGTGCATTTGTGCTAGCTCTCTCTCAAATAAATAAACTTAAAAAAATCCTTCTTCATTTTATTTATTTTTGAGAGAAGGAGAAAGAAAGTGAGAGCATGAGAGGGGAGGGGCACAGGGAGAGAGAACCTTAAGCTGCCTTCATACTCAGTGTGGAGCCCAACACAGGGTTCGATCCCATGACCCTGGGATCATGACCTGAGCTGAAAACAAGAGTTGTATGCTCAACCAATTGAGCCACCCAGGTGCTCCCAAAAGCTTTAGCTTTTACTTCTAGAAAGTTATCCTAATGAAATAATCCTATGCATATAAAATTATGATTATCCATATATATATATATATATACACATATATATATGGATATCCATATATATATATGTGTATATATATATATACATATATATATATATATACATGCATATATAGAGAGCAGGAATTTTTTTTGTTAAACAGGAAAATGTCTTCAGTGCCCATTAGAGAGAGATTGTTATATACATCATGATATATCTATACAACAGACCATTATGGATCCATAGAAAATTATATTATAACAAATTATTTAATGGTACAAATGAGTAACTTACATTTTATTAGTAAAAGTAAGCTAGAGACTGCACTCAAAGCATACTTATATTTTTATTATCAAAATATAGATAAATGTTCTATGAGTCCTATATGGGAACTAATGTAGTCATGTCTCTTTTACTTTTTCAATTTAATAACCTGAACCTCAATCACTGTAATCAGAAAGAAGTTCAGTATTACACTTTTGAAAAACCACATCCTCTCTCCCTCCTACATTTTGGACTTCCATTTCCTCCTCACCACAAAATGTTTCCAAGAACTCTAGAAGATTATTTATTTCTGAAAGAACTTGCTTCCTAATGCCAGTATGACAGATCACTAGAAAGCACGATGACTCCACTACTGCCTTAGACATTTTTTATGATGTAAAATGTTGCTATTGAAAAATACTTCAGCAAAAGTTTTGGCACTGTCTGCTTTCCCATGGTGCCAGCTAATGCCTGTGCACAGAGCATGAAAAGACCTCCAAGTACACTCTATTGCAAATGATATAAACACCCTAACTGAAAAGCAAAAATTGACAGATTGGATAAAAAACAATGCGAATATATATTCTATTTCTAAGAAACTCACTTTAACTGCAAAGACACAAAAAGTTAAGAGTAAAAGGATGAAAAAGATATACCATATGTGATTCAAACTATATGACAACGTGGAAAAGGCAAACCATGGAGACAATACAAAGATCAGTGACTGCCAGAGATTGGAGGGGAAAAGGAATGAATAGTGAAACACAAAGGATTTGGAAGGCCATGAACATGCTCTGTATGATACAATGACAGATACATGTCATTATATATTTGTACAAATTCATAGAATGTACAACACCAAGAGTGGGCTATAATGTAAACTATGGACTTTGGGTGATTATAATGTGCCAGTGTAGGTTCATTGTAACAAATGAACCGCTCTGATGGGTAATGTTGATAATGGGAGAAACTATGCATTTGAGGGGGTGGCTGGTAAGAAGGTAGGTGGATAATCTGTGTACCTTCTCCTCAATTTCCCTGTGAAACTAAAACTGCTCTAAGAAACAAAATCTTAACAACAACAAAAAAGTTATGCCGTACTAACACTAATCAAAAGAAGACTGAAGTAATTATATTAGTAATAGTCCAATAACTTTCAAAGTAAAGAATATTAACATAAATAAATAAAGAGGGTCATCTTATAATTGCAAAAGGTGAATTCATCAAAAAAACAAAAAATCTGAAATGTTTATGCACCTAATAACAGCTTCAAAGTATGTGAAGCAAAAATGGATAGAATTGAAAGCAGTAATAAACAAATTCATAACTACAGACAAAGATTTCAAAACAAATCTCTCAATAATTAAAAGAATAAGTCATATAAAATCAGTAAGGATATAAAAAACATGAATAACATTATTAACCAATGTGACTTACGTGACAAAAGACAAATAAAACCCAAACAAGCAAAAGAACAGAAAAGATAAAGAATAGAGCAGAAATTGATAAAATTGAAAATAAAAAAACAATAGAAAAAATCACTAAAGCCAAAGGCTAGATTTCTGAAAAGATGTATAAAGTTCTAGACTGATCTAGAAAAAAAAAAAAAGAAAGAGAGATTGGGAGAAGACACGAGTTACCAAGTTACTAATACTAGGAATATGTGAAAGAGCATAACATTTCCTACACATAATAAAATGATAATAATAAAATATAATAAACAATTTTATGCCAATAGTTTCAAAGACTTACATGAAATAAACAAATTTCTTAAAAGACACACTCGAATCTTACTCAGGAAGAAATATAACTGGAATAGCCTCACATCTATTAATTAAATTTACAGTTTAACAAAACTTCCCACAAAGAAAACTCTTGGTCCCAAAGTCTTTACCATGAAATTGTACCAAACATTTAAGAAAGAAATAATATCAATTCTACACAAACTCTCCTAGAAAATTTAAGACAAGGGAATACTTCCCCAATCATCTGTGAGGCCTGCATTACCCTAATCCAAAACCCAGAAGTACAATAAAACTTAACTACACACCAATATCCCACATGAACAAAGCTGCAAAATCTTAAAATTTTAGAAAATCAAACTCAATGCTATATAAAAAAGGATAATACATCATGAGTACACTGGGGCTTATCAAGGGACTGCAAGGCAGGTTAAACATTTGAAAATCAGTCAACATAATTCATCATATTAAAAAATCCAAAAAATCTTATGATCCTCTCAGTAGGTACAGAAAAGTAAGTTGACAACAAAATTCAATATCCATTCATGATAGAAAGAACATCTTTCAGCAATCTAGGAATAGAAGAGAACTTTCTTGGGGCGCCTGGATGGCTCAGGCTGTTAAGCATCCAACTGCGGCTCAGGTCATGGTCTCTAGGTTGGTGGATTCCAGCCCCAAAAGGGGCTCTGCTGAGAGCTCAGAGACTGGAGCCTGCTTCGGATTCTGTGTTTCCCTCTCTCTCTCCCCTCCCCTGCTTTCAATCTCTCTCCCTCTCTCTCTTTCTCTCTCTCTCTCTCTCTCAAAAAATGAATAAACATCAAAAAAACAAAAAATAAAAATAAGAGAACTTCCTTAACTTAGTAAGGACATCTATTTAAGAAAAAAACAGCTAACATCACCTAATGGTGAAAGAGTAGCTCTTCCCCCCTAAGATCAGGAACAAAGCAAGGATATTTACCCTCATCGATTCTATTCAACACCATACTGAAGGTTCTAAATTGGTTGCATAGAAAATCCCAAAGAATCTACAAAAAAGCTACTAGATTTGTAGTAAGCCCAAGTGCACAACATCCTGACCTTATGGCTTCCAAGCCCTTGGGGTTGATACATCAAGAACCACAGGTATGGAGCGTGCGCTCTCCTCTTCCACCTCTGCCCCAGACTCAATTTAATGTATTTGCATTGCGGTTACAGTCACTCCATGGAGAATTGCTGCCATGATGACTCTGGTACAAACCTTGTAGGGTCAAAAACTGAACCCCACAACCTGTGAGAGGAGTCTCCCAAATGATTGGAAGCAGCTTTCTTAGAGACCCCTCCATTGTAGGTCACAGTTTCTCCCAGCCCAGAGAGACCCCATAATATCCAATCACAAAACAACCTAGGGCTGTTCCATCCTGTGGAACCTGCCGCTCTCTCACCTTGAGAGTGTAGTTTCACTTTAATAAACTGCTTTGTGTTTGTTACTTTCCTTCTGACTGTCTTTATTCTGAGCTCAGAGCCTCACGGAAATCTTTTTGTAGGGAATCCAAGGACTGAGACCTCCATTCAGACTCTCTCACGGGTAACAAAACCACTTAATAATCCTGAAAAAAAATACATATTCTTAAGAATCATTAATGAATTGGTAAAATTAAAAGGCAGTCTCAGGGGTGCCTGGGTGGCTTAGTTGGTTAAGCGTCATACTTCAGCTCAGGTCATGATCTCGTGGTTCTTGGGTTTGAGCCCTGTGTCGGGCTCTGTGTTGACAGCTCAGAGCCTGGAGCCTGCTTCGGATTCTGTTTCTCTCTCTCTCTCTGCCGCTCCCCCACTCAAACTCTGTCTCTCTCAAAAATAAACATTAAAAAATAATTTAAAAAGAAAGCATGAAAAGACATTTAAATGGTCACTAGATGGGGTGCCTGGGTGGCTCAGTCGGTCAGGCAATGAACTTTGGCTCAGGTCACGATCTCAGGGCTCCTGTGTTCAGCTTGCATTGGGCTCTGTGCTGACAATTGAGATCCTGGAGCTCACCTTGGATTCTGTGTCTCTGTTTCTGCCCTTCCACCACTCTCTCTCTCGCAAGAATAAATAAACAGGGGCGCCTGAGTGGCTCAGTCGATTAAGAGTTCAACTTCGGCTCAGGTCATTATTCCCTGTTTGCGAGTTGAAGCCCCATATCAGGCTCTGTGCTTACAGCCTGGAGCCTGCTTCAAATTCTGTGTCTCCCTCTTTCTCTGCCCCTCCCCACTCACACTCTGTCACTCTCTCTGTCAAAAATAAATAAACATTAATTTAAAAAAATTTTTAAAAAGAATAAAAATTTTTAAAAAATTTAAATGGTCACTAGATAATGTTAATAGATTCAATAACTCAAAAAGTTATAACAGTTTTAAACCTGTATGCACCTACCACCAAAGCCCCAAAATATGGCAATCAACAATTGAGAAAAAAACAGGAAGAATAAAATCACAGTAATAACGGGGGAGTTTAATATATTGCTCTTACAGCTTAAGGAAGAGCTGATGAAATTAAATTAATGTGATATTGATGATCTGAAAAACAGAATTAATAAAAGCAATCAATGGACATATATAGAACACTACTCACCAACTGTGAACTTAAAAAGTTTTGAAGCATACACAAAACATATTGTATTAACTGACCATATTCTAGTTCAAAAGTAATCTCGAAAAAGTCAAAGAACCGAGGCATGTAGGTCATGTTCTTTGTCTATGATGAAATTTTGTAAAAAATCAAAACAAAAAAGATAACTAGAAAAAATAAGTTTGAAAGAAAATTGCTTCTAAATAACCCATGAATCAAAGATGAAATCATGATAAATATTGTAAAATATTTAGAAATGAATAATGAAAGTGCTACACATCAAAATTTATTTGACAAGACTAACTTAAGCTTAAGTCTCAACTTCTATGATATCAGAAAATAATAAAAGCTCAGAATAAATGCTAAGCAACCATCTCAAAAGAAATAAACTATCCATAATTTGGCTATTGTTGATAGCACTGCTATAAACTTTGGGGTACATGTGCCCTTATGAATTAGCACTCCTGTATCTTTTGGATAAATTGTTAGTAGTGCTATTACTGGGTTGTAGGGTAATTCTATTTTTAATTTTTTGAGGAATTTCCACACTGTTTTCCAGAGGGCACTTGTTGGGATGAGCACCGGGTGTTGTATGTAAGTGATGAATCGTGGGAATCTACTCCCAAGGCCGAGTACAATGTATACACTATATGTTAGCTAATTTGACAATAAAGTATATATATAAAAAGAAATAAACTAAAAGAAAATATAGAGAGCAGCATAAATTATTTTTTAAAATAAGAGAAAAATATATACAAGAAAGAATCAAAAGAGCCAATTAATGGCTCTTTGTGAAGGTTAATAAAATTGATAAACCTCTGATAAAACTGATAAGAGTAGCGAAGGCACAACTAGTCAATATTATGAATAAAAATAAGGTATAGCTGCATTGTTGCAGATATGAAAAAGGTAAGAAGATATTAAAAACAACTTTATTCCAATAAATTTGAAATTTAAATAAAGTTGACAAATTCCTAACACAATGTATCTAAAAACTAACTGAAAAAGAAATAGAAAAACCCAATTAAAGAAATTACATCATTTTTGCAAAATTCTTCCCAAAATGAAAACACAAGATAAAGGTTGCTTCACCACTGAATTCTAACCAAACATTAAGGGGCAAATATTTGCAATTTTACATAAATTCTTCCAAAGAATATAAAACAAGAAATACTGTTTCTATGATGCCAGTATAACATTGATGTCAAAATCTGAGGTTAGCATGGGAAAGACAATGACAGGTCTACTCACTTTGAACCTACATGCAAAAATCCCAAACCAAATATTAGCCAACTAAGTCCTGCAAAGTGTTAAGAAAAATATTACATCATGACCAAGTTGGTATAGCCCAGAAATGCAAAGATGATTTTTAATAGAAAATTAGTTCATGTATGTCATTCAATTACAAAACCATGTAACTGTCTCAGTAAATAAAGGAAAATCATTTCACAAAATTCATCATGGGTTCATTATTAAACAGAACAAAACAAAAACCTCTTAATAATTTTGGGGTAGAAGAGAATGTTCTCATGCAGATTAAAAGATCTACAAAGCTTTTCCTTAGAGACCAGGAACAAATACTATTTTTATTTAACATTGTATTAAAGGGCCCAGCCAAAGCAGTTAGGTAATAGAAGAAATAAAAAATGAGATGAAGAAATAAAACCATCAGTATATGACGATATTATGATTATGTCCACGTAAAACCCAAAAGAACTTACAGATAAATCATCAGAATTAATAAGAGCTTTAAACAAAGATTACCAGATGTAAAATCAATATAAAAAATTAATTCCATTTTTATCCAGCAAGAAACATTTAGAAATTAAATTTAAAAGATATCACAAAGATTACTTTAAAAATAAAGTCCCAAGGGATAAATCCAACAAAAAATGCATATAAAACTTTCTTGATAGAAATTAAAGAGGACATATACAATAAAAAGATGCCCTATATACTACACCAATAGATTGGAAGATACATTCACACAGAGCCCAGAGCAGTGCCTGTTCCTACCAGCCAGATTGGAAAAATTCATCATTCACAGACCATTAGATGAAGTGCTCAGGAAAATCTAGCCTCAATAGTGGGAAATAATTAGCCCTCACTGATCACTGTCTACCAAACCAAATCATAAAAGTAAGACCTGAGGGGCTCCTGGGTGGCTCAGTTGGTTAAGTGTCCAACTCTTGGTTTCAGCTCAGGTCATTATCTCACAGTTTGTGAGTTCAAGCCCCACCTCTGGCTCTGCACTGACAGCATTGAGCCTGCTTGGGAATCTGTCTCCCTCTCTCTCTGCCCATCTTCCGCACACAATTTTTCTCTCTCTCTCTCTCTCTCAAAAATAAATAACATTTTTTAAAAAGTAAGACCCCAAACTGTCTTATGATCTCATCTTTTATCTATACATGCAATTCATCTCCAGATCCTTCTTTATCTTTTTCCCAAAGAACAATGATATAGACTTCCTGTTATTCAGCTACCGATTACTTGCATGTGGCCTTTCTCATGATGAAATAATGAACAATAGGGGCCTATAACCAAGGTAATCAGGGATGATGAGTATGTCTTTCAATCTGAGTAATTACTATATGCTTCTTTTGATTAAAATCATTGAGTTATTAGTATACCTTATTCTTGCAAGAATATAAAGTTTTTGCAATTTCCTCTCCTGTATCTCATCTGTTGTTTCACAATGACTCAATAACCTAATACATGTCCACCTAAAATCACTGGATTATTACATTTTGTTTCTACTAACTCAACTTGGAGAATTTGCTTTTTCTATTGTGCTCGTTGAAGGATTCCCCTCCCTGTGGAGATGTTGGCAGATAGGACTGACAATATCATAAGAAATTTGGCTTTTCAGATGAGATGGAGAGCCTTTAAAAAGTTTTAGCAGAGGGGTATCATACTCTTATTTTCATTTTATACAAATCATCCCAGCAACTGTCTAAAAGTAAAATGGAGAAGGGCAAGGCAAACTCAGGAAGGACAAATAGGCTACTTTCATAATCCAGGTGAGAGATGATGGTGGCATAGACTCAGGTGGTATGGGAGAGGTGGTTAAGTAGTTAACTCTGGACATATTTACAAGGGAGAGCCAAAGGAGTTACTCATGAATTAGATCTGAAGCATGAGAGAAAAGTGAAATACAAGGATAACTCCAAAGCTGTTTTATTTTTGTTTTTGTTTTGTTTTGTTTTGTTTTGTCAAAAGGATCAGAAGAAAAGACACCATTTTCCTGAGATGGAGAAAATCATAGGAAGAGGAAGTCTGAAGTAAACCAAGAGTCCTATGATGGACAAGATAAGTTTGAGATACCTATGTTTCAACTGAGTGGAGACGTGAAGTAAGCAGGTGAATTACAAACCCGTAATTCATAGGACTGGAGATCTAAATTTGGCGTTATCTCTATACAGAGATTTTAAAAAGCAGGGAGTTGGATGAAGATACCTGGGGAACAAGGACAGAGAGATAAGAGTACAGAAAGCCAGAACCTGCTGCATTTCAGTGTTTAGAGGTCAGGAAGATGAGACAGAGTAGAAGCCAAGTAATAAACTGAGTGAAAGATGAAGAATGAAGAGTGGCACTCGTTTCAGCAATGTGGGGTTATTAGCTCTGATAAAAGAGTGGAGTTGTTAGGACAATCTCTAAAGAGGAGTTTAGCCATAAAAGAAAAACAGAGAAATGAGGTGAATGTTGGAGTGCATAGAATTTTAAAAAGTTGTATGTTTAGGACAGGAGATGATAGTGCATATTGTATAATAATGGAAATGGCCCAAAGATTTAAAAAAAACCTGATGATTCTTATTTTTTCTATCTTGGTTGGTATGCTGTTTCAGAACTTGATGCAATTTTATGAATTTAATGATATCTTTGGATTGTTTGAGGGCTTTTAAAAAATATCAAAGACACTCTCCCCCAGTTTATTTTGTATATATACTTTATCTCAATAAATTGTTAACATATCTAAATAAGTGTTTCTATCTACCATGAGTCATAGGCATGCATTATTAAAATATTTACTGTTATACCAGCTCTATTTTTGAAATTTTAAAAATTAATCTTAATTAACATCCACATTTAGATTCTCAAATTGTTTAGATTGGCTATCTACACATCCTTCATTCATCACATAATGGCCCCAGAATAACCTGTACTTGGCCACAAATTGACATCCAGTCTATAATTCTTACTTACACAAGATTTACATTTTATCAAGTAAAAAGAGAGTCAGTTTTGGGAAAATATGCTGTAGTTACCAATATCCAGGCATGGTTTGAATTAATAATAGGGAAAACTGGCTAACAGTTATAGAAAGTATTCCACCTGCAGGGTGCTATGCAGCCAACTTTACGTTCACTGTTTCTTGTATTCCGCACAGCAATTTGTATCTGGTGGTTGCCACCATGATCCTGTTCTACAGACCAGGAAGTTAAATCATTAAAGTATGTAAGTAATTTGCTGAAGGACACAACTGCTGAGCTGTGGTGCTGGAGTTTGAGGTCACGCTTTCAACAGTCATAGTACACGACCTCTCAGACTAGTATATGGATAGGCATAGCCTCTCAGGCAGTACATGTATGCATGCCTCCACTTATGAAAAGGGAAGTTACATACATTAGGAATCATAGGTCAAGTAATTAATTTCTATTTCACCACTTGAAATTATGAATGAAGAGACTGAATATTTCAAGGTAGCAAGTTGCCTCCTATTGAAAGAACTGGGCAAAAATTCAATATTGAGGAAGAGTAATATATTATTTCTCAAAAGCCTGAATTTTGAGTTAGAACATATATTCTCTGTGTATTTGGAAGGAGGAAGCCAGAAACTCGAAACTCTAAAAGCAACTTTGAGGCAGACAAGATTCCTTTGGGACTTCATATCAAGCTATTTTCAGTTAGGAGTACAAATATTTTGTTCAAAATACTAAGAAACGCAGTTAAAACATCTCCTAATAGGGTTATAAAAGGCTGTTGAAAAGAATAGAAATGAATTTTCCCTTATGCCTATGATATTATTTTACATGAAAAAATCACTATTTACTGCTATTGATTTTGTTCTCCCTTTTCTTTTGTGCTGTTTAAAACTGACTGTTAACCTTTTGTAATTCCTTACATCCCATGTAGCATGTAATTCAGTGCTAAACATAAATATTTATTGCTTGATTGCCCTTTTTACCTAATGAAAAGAATTCCCACACTTGAAGACAGAAATAATATGGCACTCTAACCACTTACGAGTATTCTGTACTTTGTATCATTTGCTATCAAGTCTAAAGTTGGGGACAGACTGTAATAGTTTGCCACCTGAAGGGAGCACAAGACTGAACACATTAACTCCAAAGCAAACAGTAAAGTTCCCCACTCTCCACTCTCCGTGGCTGCCCTTCTCCTTTGAGGTGGCCCTCCTCACACGTTCAGGGGTGTCTAGTGTAGTGTCTGCTATCATAATTTGCTTAGTAAACAGGCTCTGAAATCAGTCATTTTTACCTTAGTGAAAATTAAAACTGCTGTATATTCTCTCCTTAAAGTATTTTTCTTTTAAGCCTTTTTTATAACAGACATCAAAAGTATTATCCCCTTTCTCCTTTAAAAACATTTGAGCATCAGAGATTATAAAGACATACTGGTGAAGATAGAAAACTAGCCTTGAGAAGCTTATTTATGCATCCCAAATAACACAAATCTATTCATAGCTAGTCCCAAAATAAAATACAATCAGTTGCATGAAATAACAAATTAATCTGAGGCGCTTGAATAATAGAATCATAGGACTGGACAGTACCTAAGAAGTTATTATATTCTTCCTTCCATCCAAGGCAGCAATCTTTTCTATAAGAGCACTAACAGATGGTCAACAACTTATACCACTATTTTGGTTTTTCTTACTAAAACAGCTAGATTTCAGAAATTTTTGGCAACTGCAGAAATGCATCTGCTCAGAAACCCAAAAATAAACATGTTTCCCAAAGGAATGAAGTATGTTCTATAAAACCCTGGCCCGTTCATGGAACGTGGTAAGCATGAATTTCATTGCAGTGCTACTGTGATGGCGGTAAGGTCTTTTGTGCCAGAATAAGCAATGTTGAATGTAGTTGATGATAGCTCAAAATAAGGACAGAGAGCTGTGAACTGAGAGATGAATGCTCCAAACCTGGATCCATCCTGGCATCAAATTTCAGACAGTTAAGAAATAATGTTTCATAAAGCAATTTCATTTCATAATTTTAAGTCATCGTATTCATTATACATGAAATCTGCCATTATACTTAAAGAGACATAAAATCCAATGAATTAAATCTGGGCCAAATATACCTTTTAACTGACAGAGCCAATGGGGGTGGGAAGACCACTACCTGAGTTCTAGGCACATGGGCATACTAAGTACTTCCAGGCAGGGATGAGGTACTGAACTCAGCAAAAAAAAAAATTGGACAAAAGGGAGTTTTTGAGCAGAACTAATCTGTCCATGTGCATTTCTGCATTGTATGATACACCTGCAATGCTTTTTAAAATGTAACAATGTTATAAACTTTTATTTTTATACGGTCATTGAGTTTCAAATTTACTCAATAGATATAACTGCACGTATATCAGAAATTTGACATATCATCTTTCAGTCCTTTATTTTTTTTAATGTTTTATTTATTTTTGAGAGAGAGAGAGAGACAGAGTGTGAGTGGGGGAGGGGCAGAGAGAGAGGAAGACACAGAACCTGAAACAGCCTCTAGGCTCTGAGCTGTCAGCCTGGCAGGGTTTGAACTTATGAACCACGAGATCATAACATGAGCCAAAGTTGGGTGCTTAACCAACTGAGCCACCCAGGTGCCCCAATCTTTCAGTCCTTTAGATAGAGAGTGATAACCTTGGTAATCTATACATTGCTTAATACTCCTTGGTCTCTCTGCTTTTGAAAGTTCTCCATGACTTATTTAATGGAGAAAGGATTACATTAATACTCAATGATATGTGACCAAACATTTAAAACAATTTCTACTCTAATCTGGAAGGAAATTTGAAATCTAATATTATACAAATTATATAAATATATAATTATATAAATGCTATATTTATAAAAATATGTGGGTGTTTATTATAGGCAGAGATTTGTTTCAAAAAATGAGGCAATTATACTGTGCCACACCCAATCTCAATAAGAACAACTTAGATTTCATGTCTTAAGACTACTTTCATTATTTTATGAATTTTACCATTTTAGGGAGATTTCCTCATGATCCTGATCCTAACTCAAAATACTCTTTTCTCTTTACTCTTCTTTACTATGACCCTAACTCACTCTCCCCAACACCACTAGCAGAAAAAAATAAATAAATAAAATAAAAAGGAAGCTTTAGAAAGGTTTTTGTATTTCAAATAGTGCTTACACAACTTTTGGATAATTCAAGTACAAACTAATCAGAAACACATGGGACCAAATTCCCTCTGAAATTTACAATCAAGGCAAAAGGCCTTGGCAAATGGTTTAACAACAGCAAAAAAAAAAAATATATATATATATATATATATATATATATATATATGACTACTCAGCCTTACAAGTCTTTAAATTTCTTCCCAGTTCATTTATACTTAGAAGCATACGCTAGAGGCCAAACTTAGGAAAACTGACTGGTTATCTGATCTACTACACTACCACCTCACTCAGTACATACCACCTGAATTTATCATCTCAACCAAGAGATGTTAAAAGGAGAGCCTGAGGTGGGATGTGTGGGCTATCTACTTCTAGCCCATGTCTGTTCTATATCTCTGATGGTCTCTGAAAACTCTTGTAGTGGGAAGATAATTTATTACACTCCCTCTTATAAACTGAAGCAAGAAAATTATCAGGCCTTTATTCTTATGGTACTCTCAGTTTTCTGCCAGAAATGTTCTGATCTATGTACTCATCATTTACTAGACATCAGGCATACAGGGGTGGAAAAAACAGCCACCTTTCTTCTGTCTCCAGAGTTTGCACTCAAGCGAACATTTCATGAATCTGGTATCTGTAGAAGGTGTTTTGGAAAGTGCAGCTTGGGGAATGTTTCAACATTGCACAGGATAAAGACACAGTGAAGGGCTAAGGAAGGAAAAGATTTTCAGTGGTCTAGGTAGGAAGGAATGAGGATATAAACCAAAGGCTTAGAAAGGGAAATGGAAAAGTGGAATCACACATGATACAGTGTAGATATGAAATCAGCAGGATTTGGTAGCTGCTTGACTTTGGAAATCAAAGGTGAATTTCACTGGAAAAATTAGTTGTGCTGAGAAAAAGCAAATATAAGAAACTTGGAAAAGAAATTGAGATTAGGTTTGTATATTAGATTTATATGCTGTGTAACAAATTCCTGCTTAAACTTAGAAGCTTAAAACAATATACGTTTCTGTAGATCAGCAATTTGGGCATGGCTTAGCTGGATCCTCTGCTCAGGAGATCACAAGGCTACAGTGAAGGTGCTAATTGGGCTGCATTCTCATCTGGAGGCCTGGCTGGGGAAGATGTACTTTTCCAAGCCTTTTCAGGTTTCTGGTAAAAATTAATATCTTTGTGGCTGTATAATTGAGTTTCCACCTTCTTACTGATTGTTGGCTAGAGGCCACCTACATGTCTCAAAGGTAGTTCCCGGACATGTGGCCTTCTGCATAAAGAATCCAAAACATGGTCTTTTGTTTCTTCAAGGTCAGTGTTAGCATCTATGCTAAGATAATCTTGTATAACATAATCACAGCAGTGACACCCCATCATCTTTGCCATACAGTATAACCTAATCAAGGGAGTGAAATCCCATCACTTTTGCCCTATCTTATTGGTTAAAAGCAAGTAACAGGTTCTTCTGACATTCAAAAAGAGAGGATTATGGGATAGCACTAATGAGGCTATCGGCCACAGTCTGTGTTGTATTTGATGTATTAGAGGATTCATTCTGGTGAAAAAATCATCAGCAGTTATAAACTGGACAGTCTACATCTAGAAAGTTCTGTCTTTAGTGAACCTTAATAGCAATTTAAATTAAACAACTATATCATCAAACTTCTTTATCTAGCTTGTGCTAGATAAGTCTTTAAAATCAAGAGGCACAAACCTTACTGTGACAATAAAAAAACAAAATAATATTTGTTAAGTGGCGATGAAAATAAAACATAGAAATATATGTTTAATGGCACCACTCAGATGGGACTAGAAAGCATGGAGATGGTTGTTTAGCCCTTAAAGCCAAGGATAAAATATTTTAATTTTCTTATCTGAAAAGAGTCACAGCACATAAATTGGCAGCCTCTCAGCCAAATATCTCTTGGAAAAAGAAGCAATACCTCCCACTACACTTTAGCTTCTGAGCCAATTTCCATCTAACACACAGAAGTTAATTCTAGTCAGCTCTCAACAAAATATTGACCTTTGAATATCCTTTGAAAAATTGAAGAGAGAATTGGAAACAGAGACAATATGCTAAAAATTGGTGCTGCATTACCAGCTACTCCCTTTGTTTCTTTTTTCCCCTATCCCTAAGTGACTGAATAAAATGGACATAGATCAACTATACCTTGGATTTATGTGACCAAATCTGTTAACAAATCAATAGCATTGCTTATGCATAAAGTTACACCCTTACTTACTCTCCCTGTTTTTATTTCTGGTGGCTTTGGCCAACAGCCACTCCATTTCCTGAAGTCAAAAAATAGAACAAAAGATCATCATATTCCACAAAGAAAAAAATAAATCCATCATGGGATCAAGCCCCACATTGGGTCCGCACTGAACATGAAGCCTACTTTAAGATTCTGTCTTTCCCACTTTGCCTATACCTCCCAGTCCCCTTCATCCATTTTTACCATTTTCCTACCCCCCTTCTCTAGCAACCATCAGTGTGTTCTCTGTGTTTATAGGTCTGATTCTACTTTTGTTTGTTTATTCATTTGTTTTGTTTCCACATATATGTGGAATTATATGTTATTTGTCTCTCTCAGTCTGACTTATTTCACTTAGCATAATACCCTCTAGGTCCATTTGAGTTGTTGCAAATGGCAAGATCCCATCCTTTTTATGGCTGTGTAATATTCCTGTGTGTGTGTGTGTGTGTGTGTGTGTGTGTGTGTGTGTTATACCACATCTTCTTTAACCATCTTGGCTATTGTAAATAATGCTGAAATAAGCATAAGGGTACATATATCTTTTCAAATTAGTGTTTTTGCTTTATTTTGATAAATACCAAATAGTGGAATTATTGGATCATATAGTATTTCCATTTTTAATTTTTTGAGGAACCTCCATACTGCTTTCCACAGTGGCTGTACCAGTGCATGCAGGTTCCTTTTTCTCCACATCCTTGCCAACACTTATTATTTCTTGTCTTTTTTATTTTAGCTTGTTCTGACAGTTAATCTCACTCTAGACTTTTGAAAATAATAGAGTCATTTGATTCTATTACAGCAGCTATCGGTTGTCTATTTTTCTCAAAGACATTGATATCTATGGAAGATATAAGCCTTGTTATTTTCACTGGTATTGGATGAATGTGGATGCAATGCAAGTTATATAACTCTTGATTACACATGTCTTATTATGCTAATTAAAAATTGGTAATATAAATGATTTCCAAATCCAAATACATTTCTCTGTATCATTGAGAAGAAAACAATCAGTGAAAGCTTTAAGTTAAAATACATTTAAATCGTTTATGGCTAGGTACCTAGGAAAGAAACACTTTACATTGTTTTTTTTTTTCAACGGTTTTTTTTTTCACTTTTTTTTCCTATTTTTATGGGGACAGAGAGAGACAAAGCATGAACGGGGGAGGGGCAGAGAGAGAGGGAGACACAGAATCGGAAACAGGCTCCAGGCTCCGAGCCATCGGCCCAGAGCCCGACGCGGGGCTCGAACTCACTGACCGCGAGATCGTGACCTGGCTGAAGTCGGAGGCTTAACCGACTGCGCCACCCAGGCGCCCCTACATTGTTTTAAAGGTAATTGTCAAGGAAAGTAATATTTCAGTAACAATTTGGCTAAGCACCCCGAATTCAAAGTAATTCCAAGATTAAATACAACCAGTAAGCATATCTTTAAAAGTTTTCTAGATTGTTTCTCTTGGTTGAGAGTTTATGATTGGGGGTGGGTGGATATGGTAGGAAGGAAGAGGGACTGCCTCACAATAAACTGATAACAGGTTGTTAAATTCACTCTTATCGATGGTCTTTGCACTTGTTTAGAAATAAAAGAGATAACATGTCTGTGAGTCACTGCATTTTGTCCTTTCTAGCTTGGCAGGTCACCTTGTTCTAGTGGATAGAAACTAAGTCAATGTGAGAAGAGTCAGAATTTGGACAAAGATCATCAGACATGCACACTGATGCCAGGTGAGCCAGAAAAAAAAAGAATGTCCTGCAACTGTAATTGCTAAAGAAACTTTATGTTGAATTTAAGTCAAGTGTTCTGCATTGTGAAGGCAGAACTTCAAATCTCCAATTAAAAAAAACAAAAACAGAATTATTCTCTGAAACTCCTGATTAGATTTATGGTATTCTGATAAAGTTTTAACTTTAAAAGAATCAGACAGCATTATGAAAAAGGGCCCCTCGCACTTTCCCACTTATGGTTAAATCACCTCTGGCCATACATGTGTATATTAAATTTAAATAGTATGAAAAGATCAGTTACGTGTCCTATTCTACACCCTCCCTACACACATTTCCTAATTCCCCACCCTCATTCCCATTTTTACTGATACTGATCTTAGGAGGAAAAAAACCTAATAAATGTTGTAGTTGGAGGTAGATTAATCATACTCTTTTTTAAAAACACCATTACAACCAATTTTTAATTTTAAGCTAGAAGATGCTTCATAGGACGTGGGCAAGTACTCAGATTGGCACTGAAAATTAAATGAAATTATAGGTTTTTAAGGAGCTCTTTTTACTTGTCTTCCCCTAACTTATTTCTCTTCACTTTTATAGTGTCCGTCAATAGCCTTTCTGCAGGACACATTTTTAACTACTATATTGTTCAATTTGAAAAAGAGTTCAGGGTGAGGAAGATTATAGCTAAGGCATTCACAAGGGTTTCCTGTTTTTTTGGTGGCTCCTTTTTCCTCCTTCATAATGAGTTTTTCACATTAAAAAAAAAGCTGCCTGTGTCTTTTAATATTATTCAATCTTCCCCACCCATTAAGAAATGCTGTGAGGTAGGGGAAGATAGACAGTTCCAGTGCTGGCTCTTTCCTTGCTCAATGAAATAAAACACTTTCTTTACCTCACTCAACTTTATTGATAAAATCCTCTGAATTGTCACAGCACTGTGGTATGGCTCAAATAAAATGTATGGTTTATAGCTAACAAATCAGTATGTAATAAAGATCTTGAAGTGTTAGTAGTAAATTATATCTAAGATAGATTAAATATCTTAGATATCCAAAGGGGGGAAAAAAGAGCTCCATACCCTAGGGGAAATACCATCCATTTAATTTGTCCACAAAATTATAATATAAAATAGCACTCCATGCCTCAACTTCATCAGAGTCAAAAAAAAAAAAAAAAAAAAAAAAAAGGAAGGAAGGAAGGAAGGAAAAAAAAGCGTTTTCCTTCTCTTCTTTTTCCTCCCACTCCCCATCCCCCTCATTTCCCTTCTTACAAAATAATATATTGTTAAAGATAAACTGAGGCATATCAAACATTTTTGAAGTTTATTTGTGCAAAAATAGATTCCAATCCAGCAGCACCAAACTGGAAGTAGTTAGAAACACTTCCCCAACAGGAGTCAGGGAAACGATTTATGTAGAGAAAGTGCAGAAGCAAAGAAAGGAAATCATTGATTGGTTATAGCTTAAAGCCTAGTTAGCCGTTTGTAATTGGTTTTGATTTTGTTACCTTGAGGTGTTTACAGGCTTAGATTTTGACACGTGATTAGAGCCACATCAGTCTATTTGCTTTCTTGTTTAATTAATATAACACACATATATAGCACAAATTCAAATGGTATCCAAAGGAAGGTTACATTTCCTATCCTACTACCTGTCACTTATCTCATTTTCCAGAGTTTCTGTTTTTAGTTCTGGTGGTTTCCTCTTCATTCTTCACTCTGAAAAGTTCTTTGCTTTTTGTTTGTTTTCTTGAAGTTTTTTTTTTTAAGTTTCAATTTTATTTTTATAAGTTTTAATTTTAATTTCAGTTCGCTAACATCCAGTGTTATATTATTTTGACGTGTACAAAATGGTGATTCAACAATTCCCTGCATCACCTGGTGCTCATCACAAGTGCCTTCCTTAATCCCTATCACTTGTTTCACTCATCCTCCACCCACCTCTCCTCTGATAACCATCAGTTTATTCTCTATAGTTTAGAGTCTGTTTCTTGATTTGCCTCTCTTTCTCCTTCTTTTTTGTCCTTTGCTCATTTGTTTTGTTTCTTTAACTCCACATATGAGTGAAATCACAGTATTGTCTTTATCTGAATGACTTATTTTACTTAGCATAATACTCTCTAGCTCCATGTCATTGCAAATGGTAAGATTTCACTATTTTTTATGGCTGAATAATATTCCAGTGTGTGTGTGTGTGTGTGTGTGTGTGTGTGTGTACACCATATCTTCTTTATCCATTCATCAATTGATGACACTTGGGCTGCTTCCCAAGCAACATATGATATGTTTAATAAATTTTAGGTCTTATCTTTAAACTCCCAACACGAGGTATTCAGCACACACACTGCTCCCCACCTCTTCTTTCTCCTGAGTTTTGTTTCATGCATGCATGTACACACATGCGGGTGCACTCGTTCATGCATGTGTGCACCCACACGCGCGCGCACACACACACACACACACACATCTTCTAGATTTTCTATTGGTTACTCTAACCATGGTTAAATAATACACTAAAATTCTATTTCTTATTTCAACTTTAAGTCCTTCATGTTGTGTGAACACTAACCCCAATTCTCCCTCTACCTCCCTCTTCTGTAGCTTCCCTACTTTTCCTCAGCAAGGTTTTTAACATTCATGGCTGCTATGCTGTTGCCTCCTTTGAGAATGGTGCCCATAGACTTGGACAGTGCACAGCCCATGTAGATTAATGTAGGGGTCCCAGTTATGTTTATATATCATTACTATATGTGCATAATTAATCTTGAAAGCCTTGTGTATAGGTGATCCACTGAAGTTGGAAAACAATAAATAGCATTTACAATGTCATGATTTTAGCAATATTACTCACTATAGAAGTGGATAGTATGCTTTTTTTTCTCCATATCCTTTTCAAGTCTTTAAATTTCTGAAATCTTACTAGGAAAAGTCCAGATAGGGCTTTTTCTCATTCATCCCATTTAGCATTCTGTGGGCTTTTTACAATTGCAGACTTGTATCTTTTTTAATTTGATAATTTCTTCTATTACATCTTTGATCACTTTCATTCTTCTATTTTCTCTGTTAACTCTAGAACTTCTAATAGGTGCTCACTGTCCTGAATTGAGTCTCCATATTTAACTTTTATATATTTTTTATGTATATTCTGAGATATTTAATTGACTTTACTTTATCTTCTATTTCTTCTCACTTTTTTTTTTTTTTGAGGCAAAGAGAGAGAGAGAGCAAAAGTGCAGGAGGGGCAGAAAGAGAATCTTAAGCAAGCTCCATGCCCACCAAGAAGCCTGACATCAGGCTCGATTTCATGACCCATGACCAGGAGATCATGACCTGAGCCCAAATCAAAAGCCAGATGCTCAACCGACTGAGCCACCCAGGTGCCTTGATTTATTTTCACTTTTTAAATATGGGCAACTATTTTTCAATTTTCAAGAACTCTTGCTTGTTCTCTAAGTACTCATTTTTTAGAGCATCCTAAGCTTATCTTATGGTTGCAACATCTAATTAGATCTTTCTGAAGATACTAATAATAGTTTTAATTTTTTTGTTTCCTGTTTCTTTGAAGTCATTTATTCTGTTTATTCATTTTTATTATCTTTTTTGTATTATTGATTTTCCTTAACGAGTGTTGGTCCTTGGTTAGCCATTCATAGTGGCCAAGAAAAAACTAACTTAATTAACATATGTAGCTGCTATGGGTTTCTTCTGAAGTTCTGTTTCTCTATGCTTAGTGTAGCAGTCTTCACTTTAGAAAGGAAAGGAGGAGAATACAACGCAAGTTGGGGGTTTTCTATCATCCCACATTTGTTCCAAAGTGCCAAAACCCATATTAGAAGCTGTAGCACTTAGGATGACTGTTCAATTTCTTTGGAGATCACTTCTCTGATTTAGAGAAGTTGAAGGGGGTTGGTTAAAAGCTTTCATTCATTCTACATTTGGTAAGATTTGCAACTCAATTAGCTGTTCCATGGAGAGTCCTTCAATTAATTATTCTTTCCCCAATTCTGCCTGGCTTAACTGCTGCTGAGGGGTGGGAAAACTCTACACAGACCTTTCAGAAAGAAGGGCAACAGCCCTGAGGCCAACTTCTCTGCTGCAAAATGTGGGTGGCTACTAGAGGTACTCATCTATCAGAAAGTATTTAGCTTCTTCTGCCTTCCAGATAAGTATTCTTCCATCCTGAGTGATTTTCTCTTCAAGTTAATGGAATGGGAAAATGGCAGAGGAGAAAGGTAAATGTACTTTCTCAAATATTCCATTTAAAACTGAATTTTATTCCACTCTCTTTTTTTTGGTAGAATTAAAAGAAATACCATCCTCCCATCCCAGAGTGGCATAAAAAGATGACTGATGTATCATCCAAACCAGAA
This sequence comes from Panthera uncia, assembly GCF_023721935.1. Lineage (NCBI taxonomy): Eukaryota > Metazoa > Chordata > Mammalia > Carnivora > Felidae > Panthera > Panthera uncia. Next base: position 129,465,501 of record NC_064816.1, read on the forward strand.
CACTTTGAGACCGACAATGGGTTCTATTAATAATGATGGCTGGCTAACAGGCATGCTCCAGAACTGATCTTGATGAAACAGATGCATGCTCACTGTATACAGGTAAGCCTAACTAGGTGCAGGGTCAGTTACAAAAAGACTTTAGTCCAGAGGAGAGAAAAGAATGTTAGACAGGAGACGTATGCCATTCTGTGAGGAGACATAAAATACTCATCTGAGTATCTTGGGCCTAAGGCAACCAGGATATTTTACAGGTAATGAAGTTACGATCAAGTAGCACAGCGTAGAGAACGGTATTCATTCTACTATCTCACTGTACAGGATAAACTTTTCTAGGATATTATGCTTCAAGAGCAATAATAGCATGTTAATTCAAAGGGCTGGGGTTATGGTTAAGACAGTGATTCTCAACTGAGGTTAATTTGCCTTTCCTTCTACCTCTCTATCTCCCCTCCTCCGCCACACACACACACACACACACACACACAAAGTGTACCTTTGTTAATGTTGAAAGACATTCTTGGTTAACAATACTAGCAGATGCTGCTGGCATCTGTGGGTAGAGTCCAAAGATGTTGCTAAACATCCTAGAATGCAAAAGATAGCCCCCACAATACACAGAGGTTTTTAGTACAAAATGTCAACAGCTATGAGTTGAGAAATCCTGAATTAGAGTTAGAAAATGCCCTGAACAGAACTTGCAGAAGCAAGCATACAGTGAGCATGTCACTTGGGAGTAACTAGTAACTAACCATAGTACTTGTTAGCTTTCTTTTCTCTGACATGGCTACTTTCTGACATTTTGACACGTTGGTTAAGCCTCAAACTGCAAGCTAATGACAACTTTCTGGAATGACTGACCAGTGAAGAGATTTTTCCCAGACTTTAAAATGGGAACTCAACACAATAAAGAGTGATATTCATTTATATTGTGATCCCTTCTGCTCCAGGTATCTGCAACACAAAGGTCACACATACAAACATTCATTCCATAATAACTGAGTCATTTCTAAGAGTATATTTGCAACTTTAAGTCAAGATCTTTGTTTCTACAGGATTAAAATTTCTGAGTAAACTTATATATTAACTTAAAATTCAGTCACAAAATCTGGAGTAGAAATATCTGTTACAAAAGTAGAGTGATATGATTTATGAGAATTTAAGAAGGGTTGTTTTTTTAAATAGCTGAATATCAGAACAAAGTTTTATCCATTCTAGTAAAGTTAGTTACCAAGTTATTAATAATTATTATAACATTTTAACAGAGAACAAACTGAGGGTTGCTGGAGGGGTTTTCGGTGGGCAGATGGGCTAAATGGGCAAGGGGCATTAAGGAAGATGCTTGTTGGGATGAGCACTGGCTGTTATATATGTAAGTGATGAATCACTAAATTCTATTCCTGAAATCATTATTACACTATATGTATGCTAACTTGGATGTAAATTTAAAATTAATTAATTAAAAAATAGAGCAGCTAATGTGAAAAGGAAAAAAAATAATTACAACATTTTATATTCAGGTGTCTTGATTTTCTCTCAGCATTTTAATCTTCTATGCAAAAGTTGTAAATGTTTGAGAATGTTTTTGTTTTCATTCTTTGGCTTTTGTGGCAACTAGTTACTCTATACCAATTAAGTATTAAAAAAGAATTGAAAAATAGTTATCAAGGAATGAATGATAATGATTCCTTTGCCATTTTTGATCATTTGGAAAATGATTAGTGTCTCAGTCTATTTGGGCTGGTATACCAAAATACCATATACTGGGTGGCTTATAAAAAACAGAATGTATTTGTCACAGTTCTAGAGGCTGAGAATTCAAGATCAGAGTGCCAGCATAGTCAAGTAAGGGGCCTCTTCAGGGTGGCAGAGTCCTTATTGTATACCCCTACATGGTGAAAGAGGCAAGAGATTTCTCTGGAGCTTCCTTTATAAGGCACTAACCCTACTATGCAGGCTCCCTTCTCATGACTTAGGCACCTCCCAAATGCCCCACCCCCAATAACATCATCTTTGGTGGGGTTATGATTCCAACATATGAATTTTGGGAGAACACATATACTCAACCCAAGCCATTATTAGGTTTGCAACTACCAACACGGGAGATGAGAAAAGGTAAAGAGTATGTGTATAATGGTAGGGAAAAAGGTAAGAATAGCAGTTGAGAGAAGTAAGATGGTAACTAGGAAGTGAGATGGGCAGTTCTGAGAGGTACTCACTTTCATGGTCTGTTTGTGACTTCTCCACAAGGCTTAATAGGAAAAACCATAGGAGAAACAAACATATCTTTTGTTATTAATTCTTCAGGCAATGAAAACCTTTGCATTCCTAAGCTCTGTTTATTTTAACAAATTTTGATGGCAATCTTCCTGTGTTTCAAATAAAAAACAGATGTCATAGTTTAATCTTCCTTGATAACACTGGTCCATAATTTTATCTATCTTTTCTTGCACTGTGCTATAATGCAGAGTACAATTCCACACCTACTTTCCATTTTTAAGCTTTTCCTTTGCTGTCAAGTTGTCAGTTCTCAAATCTGTCTGCTGCTGCCAGAATGCCCGCCTGTAGCTTGCTTCCAATCTTTTCTGGGCTTGGAAAATAGATAACTGAGCTGGCTAAGAATTATACATAAAATGCATGAGCTTTAAGGCCAAAAAATTTAGAACCAGAGCCCAGCCTCTGAGCTTCTCAACAGCCATTCTGGGGTGCAGCAGCCTTTTCTCTCTTACACTCATGCTCAAGGCTATGGTGAAGTTGTGCAAATGATGAGGCCTTAATAAATGACTGAGAAGCCATAGTCCTCCTCAGATTCATTGTTCCATTTCTCTAGACAGCTACAACTTGGCTGTTGAATGGGCATGCTTAATCATTGCTACCATTCATTCTCCCAAGGGAAGACTTGCAAGTGGCTCAGCTTCTCCCCAGACAGTCCTGTGACCAATCACCATTTTTCTTTAAAAAAATGTTTTTAATGTTTATTTATTTTTGAGACAGAGAGAGAGACAGAGCATGAACAGAGAGAGGGAGACACAGAATCTGAAGCAGGCACCAGGCTCTGAGCTGTCAGCACAGAGCCCGACGTGGGGCTCAAACTCACAGACTGTGAGATCATGACCTGAGCTGAAGTCGGATGCTTAACTGACTGAGCCACCCAGGCGCCCCCAATCACCATTTTTCTGCCTACCTTCCCCTCCTGCTTACCACAGTCACTTACTCTCAGCATGGAAACTCTCTAGGGCTCAACAAGAATAGTTAACAGTTCAGTGGCAGCCTTCTCTACCACATGTGTACATGAAGAAAATTTTAAAAAATCACTAAAGGTAACATGGAAACTTAGGAACCAAAATAACATTTTAGTTTTTGTTTTAATTAGTTTTCATTGATGGAAGAGCAAAAAAGCTGAAAAAGGGAAGTTCTGTGAGTAGGTAAAATTATGCTGGCCACCGTGACTTACTAGACAAGTGTCTTTGCTATGGAAATAACTGTTAAAAATACATAGTTTATGATAGAATTTATCTTTCTTTAATGTTTATTTTATGTTATTTTTGAGAGAGAGAGCACAAGCAAGGGAGTGGCAGAGAGAGAGACAGAGAATCCAAAGCAGGTTCCAGGCTCTGAGCTGTAAGCCCAGAGCCCAACATGGGGCTTAAACTCAGCAACTGTGAGATCATGACTTGAGCCAAAATCAGATTATGACTTGAGCACCTAGGTGGCTCAGTCAGTTGAGCGCCCGACTCCTGACTGCCACTCAGGTCATGATCCCAGAGTCATGGGATTAAGCACCCGCATTGGGCTCTGCACTGAACATAGAGTCTCTTTAGGATATTCTCTCTCTCTCTCTCTCTCTCTCCTTCCCCCACAGCCCCTCTCCCCCATTAATGCTCTCTCTCTAAAACAAACAAACAAAAATTTTCAAACTTAAAGTTAAAATTAAAAAAAACAAAAAACTCATCCAGGGTAAAATATTTTTTAAAAATTTCTCTCAATTTATCCTCTCTTCTCTGTCACACTGGAATTGACTTTTAGTCAGCCCCTCATCATTTCTACATTGGACTACTTCAGTTGCCTTCTAATACATATCCTTGCCTTCTGCCTCACTATCTGGTCTGTGTTCCACACACCACAAGTATGATCTGGGTAACAGGAATATCTGATCATTAAAACTATTTAACGTGTCCACACTTCTTTTGGATAATTCTAAATCCTTAATAAAAATGTGTCAGTATTCCTGATTCAATTTCTTCCAACCTCACTGGAGTACTTCTTGTCCTCCATCCCCCACCCAAGATGCCTTGCATGCCAGTAACACGGAACTCTGCTACGTCCCTAATGTTCCCTCCTCTCTTGCCTTTAGGCCCATTGTTTGTCTCCTCTTTTCTCCATCCTACATCCTGAAACAGGCTCTCTTCCATATACCCAAAGAGAATCAAAGTTACCTCCTCCAGGATACCTTTCCCAACACTATGCCTTTTTGTTCCAGAGTGCCCCACTCCATCCAGAATGGCTGAGGTGTCTAACTACTTTTTCCCACAACACCATGGATACAATCTTTTCAGAGAGAGTGGTTGTCATATTTACTTCTTCACTCCCTTCCCACAGGAAAAAAGTTTTCTGAAGGTCAGGATCATGTTCTAATATTTGTATCTTTAGCCCATCATAAAGTAGATAATTGTAAAATGTTTGCTGAAAAAAAAGAAGAAAGGGTGAGAAGGAAGAAAGGAAGGAAGGAGGGAGGGAGGGAAATAATGAGGCTTTCCTCTTCAAAATTAAGCTGGACAACAAGAAATTCTGGAAAACAATTGGGTACAATCTCCACCTAAATACCCAAGTTAGAGCTTGCATTTTAAAATACTGTTCAGGGGGTTTATTGAAAGTTTTTCTTTGGAACTGTGCTCCCTGGGAGTTACCTGATGACAAGAATTCATATCTTGAGGCAACAAAATCAAAATTCCTTAAGAGAAAAAGTATGTTGTTCTCACAAAAGTTTGTGGAGCCCATAATTCTGCTATTTGTTTCTGCTTTGTAAGCGTACCTGACAGTCTCATGGGTTACCAAAAGTATACTTCTGATCAATGGTGGTCAAATTTTCTTTGGATTTAGATTTCAACACAGAACTAGCAAAATGTTTGTAGTGCTGAGCTGTGCCATCTGTATACATTACAACTCAAAAGACTACTTCAATGATGTGTTAGCAGAATAGCGTTATAAAAGGAGTTCACGAAAGGTACCAACCCTCTAAACACAGCTGGTTCCCCTGGCAACCAGCCCCCATCCTTGGGTAAGATCCAAAAGTCACCTCATTGAATGGATGTGAGGAAGATGGTGGCATAGGAGGACGCTGGGCTCACCGCGTCCTGCTGATCACTTACATTCCACCCACACCTGCCTAAATAACCCAAAAAACCACCAGAAGACTAGCAGAATGGATTCTCCAGAGCCAAGCATAGATGAGAGGCCCACAGAAGAGGGTAGGAAGGGCAGAGAGGCAGTGCGCGCTACAAGGACTGGTGGGAGGGAGCCAGGGCGGAAGAGCAGCCCGCCGGCAAAGCAGAGCTCCCGAGTCTGGCTGGCAAAAGCGGAGGGGCCGGACGGAGTGTGTTCTGACAGCAAGCGGGACTTAACATCTGGAAGATTTTAAGTTAACAGCTCTGCTCGGAGAGCGGGAGGGCTGGAGGAAAACGGGAGGGAGAGTTGTTGAGCCCCGGACGGACCACAGAGCTCAGCTTGGCAGGGAACAAAGGCGCTCGCCAGCGCCATCTCCCTCACCCATCCCCCAGCCAAAATCCCAAAGGGAACCAGTTCCTGCCAGGGAACTTGCTTGCACCGTGCAGACACCCAACGCTGTGCTTCTGCGGATCCATCCCTCCGGAGGGTCTGACTCCCTCCCGGTGCTGCAGGGCCCCTCCCGAAGCGGATATCCGAAGGAAAAGCGAGCTGAGCCTGCCCCTCCCACCCCTGTGCACCTTGCCGATCCACCAGAACTAATACGCCAGCACCACAAGTCTGGCAGTGTGCAAGTAGCCCAGATGGGCCATGCCACCCCACAGTGAATCCCACCTTTCCCCCTAGGAGAGGGGAAAAGAAGGTACACACCAGTCTGACTGTGGCCCCAGCAGTGGGCTGGGGGCAGACATCAGGTCTGACTGCAGCCCCGCCCACCAACGCAAGTTATTCAAGACAGCACAGGGGAAGGGCCCTGCAGTTCCACACCACTCCAGGGACCATCCAAAATGACAAAATGGAAGAATTCCCCTCAAAAGAATCTCCAGGAAATAGCAACAGGTAACGAACTGATCAAAAACGATTTAAACAATATAACAGAAAGTGAATTTAAAGTAATAGTCAGAAAATTAATCGCTGGGCTTGAAAACAGTATAAAGAACAGTAGAGAATCTGTTGCTACAGAGATCAAGGGACTAAGGAACAGCCAGGAGGAGCTAAAAAATGTTATCAATAAACTGCAAAATAAAATGGAGACAACTATGGCTTGGATTGAAGAGGCAGAGGAGAGAATAGGTGAACTAGAAGATAAAATTATGGAAAAAGAAGAAGCTGAGAAAAAGAGAGATAAAAAAAATCCAGGAGTATGAGGGGAAAATTAGAGAACTAAGTGATGCACTAAAGAGAAATAATCTATGCATAATTGGTATTCCAGAGGAGGAAGAGAGAGGGAAAGGTGCTGAGGGTGTACTTGAAGAAATCATAGCTGAGAACTTCCCTGATCTGGGGAAGGAAAAAAGGCATTGAAATCCAAGAGGCACAGAGAACTCCCTTCAGAAGTAACTTGAATCGATCTTCTGCATGACATATCATAGTGAAACTGGCAAAATACAAGGATAAAGAGAAAATTCTGTAAGCAGCTAGGGATAAACGTGCTCTAACATATAAAGGGAGACAGATAAGACTCGTGATGGATCTCTCTACTGAAACCTGGCAGGCCAGAAAGGAGTGGCAGGAAGTCTTCAATGTGATAAACAGAAAAAATATGCAGCCGAGAATCCTTTATCCAGCAAATCTGTCATTTAGAATAGAAGGAGAGATAAAGGTCTTCCCAAACAAACAAAAACTGAAGGAATTCATCACCACTAAACCAGCCCTACAAGAGATCCTAAGGGGGATCCTGTGAGACAAAACACCAGAGACATCGCTACAAACATGAAACCTACAGACAACACAATGACTCTAAACCCATAACTTGCTTTTTTTTGAATTTCTTTTAATGTTTATTTATTTTTGAGACAGAGAGAGACAAAGCATGAATGGGGGAGGGGCAGTGAGAGAGGGAGACACAGAATCGGAAGCAGCCTCCAGACTCCGAGCCTTCAGCCCAGAGCCCGACACAGGGCTCGAGCTCACGGACCACGAGATCGTGACCTGAGCTAAAGTTGGACGCCTAACTGACTGAGCCACCCAGGTGCCCCTAAACCCATATCTTTCTATAATAACACGGAATGTAAATGGACTAAATGTGCCAACCAAAGACATAGGGTATCAGAATGGATAAAAAAAAAAACAAGACCCATCTAATTGCTGTCTACAAGAGACTCATTTTAGACCTGAGGACACCTTCAGATTGAAAGTGAGGGGATGGAGAACTATCTATCATGCTACTGGAAGTCAAAAGAAAGCTGGAGTAGCCATACTTAGATCAGACAAACTAGACTTTAAATTAAAGGCTGTAACAAGAGATGAAGAGGGCATTATATAATAATTACAGGGTCTATGCATCAGGAAGGGCTAACAATTATAAATGTCTATGCACCAAATACGGGAGCCCCCAAATATATAAAACAATTACTCACAAACATAAGCAACCTTATTGATAAGAATGTGGTAATTGCAGGGGACTTTAATACCCCACTTACAACAATGGATAGACTTCTAGACACACGGTCAATAAACAAACAAGGGCCCTGAATGATACATTGGATCAGATGGACTTGACAGATATACTTAGAACTCTGCATCCCAAAGCAACAGAATATACTTTCTTCTCGAGTGCACATGGAACATTCTCCAAGATAGATCACATACTGGGTCACAAAACAGCCCTTCATAAGTATACAAGAATTGAGATCATACCATGCATACTTTCAGACCACAATGCTATGAAGCTTGAAATCAGCCACAGGAAAAAGTCTGGAAAACCTCCAAAAGCATGGAGGTTAAGGAACACCCTACTAAAGAATGAATGGATCAACCAGGCAATTAGAGAAGAAATTAAAAAAACATATGGAAACAAACAAAAATGAAAATACAATAATCCAAATGCTTTGGGATGCAGCGAAGGCAGTCCTGAGAGGAAAATACATTGCAATGCAGGCCTATCTCAAGAAACAAGAAAAATCCCAAATACAAAATCTAACAGCACACCCAAGGGAAATAGAAGCAGAACAGCAAAGACACCCCAAACCCAGCAGAAGAAGAGAAATAATAAAGATCAGAGCAGAAATAAACAATATAGAATCTAAAAAAACTGTAGAGAAGATCAATGAAACCAAGAGTTGGTTTTTTGAAAAAATAAACAAAATTGATAAACCTCTAGCCAGGCTTCTCAAAAAGAACAGGGCGATGACCCAAATAGATAAAATCATGAATGAAAATGGAATGATTACAACCAATCCCTCAGAGATACAAACAATTATCAGGGAATACTATGAAAAATTATATGCCAACAAACTGGACAACCTGGAAGAAATGGACAAATTCCTGAACACCCACACTCTTCCAAAACTCAATCAGGAGGAAATAGAAAGCTTGAACAGACCCATAACCAGCGAAGAAATTGAGTCAGTTATCAAAAGTCTCCCAAAAAATAAGAGTCCAGGACCAGATGGCTTCCCAGGAGAGTTCTACCAGATGTTTAAAGCAGAGATAATACCTATCCTTCTCAAGCTATTCTAAAAAATAGAAAGGGAGGGAAAACTTCCAGACTCATTCTGTGAAGCCCGTATTACTTTGATTCCTAAACCAGACAGAGATGCAGTAAAAAAAAGAGAAGTACAGGCCAATATCCCTGATGAATATGGATGCAAAAATTCTCAACAAGATACTAGCAAATCGAATTCAACAGCATATAAAAAGAATTATTCACCATGATCAAATGGGATTCATTCCTGGGCTGCAGGGCTGGTTCAACATTTGCAAATCAATCAACGTGATACATCACATTAATAAAAGAAAAGATAAGAACCATATGATCCTGTCAATTGATGCAGAAAAGGCCTTTGACAAAATTCAGCAACCTTTCTTAATAAAAACCCTCGAGAAAGTCGGGATAGAAGGAACATATTTAAAGATCATAAAAGCCATTTATGAAAAGCCCACAGCTAACATCATCCTCAATGGGGAAAAATGAGAGCTTTTTCCCTGAGATCAGGAACACGACAGGGATGTCCACTCTCACTGCTGTTGTTTAACATAGTGTTGGAAGTTCTAGCATTAGCAATCAGACAACAAAAGGAAATCAAAGGCATCAACATTGGCAAAGATGAAGTTAAGCTTTCACTTTTTGCAGATGACATATTATACATGGAAAATCCTATAGACTCCACCAAAAGTCTGCTAGAACTGATACATGAATTCAGCAAAGTTGCAGGATACAAAATCAATGTACAGAAATAAGTTGCATTCTTATACACTAATAATGAAGCAACATAAAGACAAATAAGAAACTGATCCCATTCACAATTGCACCAAGAAGTATAAAATACCTAGGAATAAATCTAACCAAAGATGTAAAAGATCTGTATGCTGAAAACTATAGAAAGCTGATGAAGAAAATTGAAGAAGATATAAAGAAATGGAAAAACATTCAGTGCTCATAGGTTGGAAGAATAAATATTGTCAAAATGTCAATACTACCCAAAGGTATCTACACATTCAATGCGATCCCAATCAAAATTGCACCAGCATTCTTCTCGAAGCTAGAACAAGCAATCCTAAAATTCATATGAACCACAAAAGGCCCGAATAGCCAAAGTAATTTTGAAGAAGAAGACCAAAGTGGGAGGCATCACAATCCCAGACTTTAGCCTCTACTACAAAGCTGTCATCATCAAGACAGCATGGTATTGGCACAAAAACAGACACATAGACCAATGGAATAGAATAGAAACCCCAGAACTAGACCCACAAAATTATGGCCAACTAATCTTTGACAAAGCAAGAAAGAATAGCCAATGGAAAAAAGACAGTCTCTTTAACAAATGGTGCTGGGAGAACTGGACAGCAACATGCAGAAGGTTGAAACTAGACCACTTTCTCACACCATTCACAAGAATAAACTCAAAATGGATAAAGGACCTGAATGTGAGACAGGAAACCATCAAAACCCTAGAGGAGAAAGCAGGAAAAGACCTCTCTGACCTCAGCCGTAGCAATTTCTTACTTGACACATCCCCAAAGGCAAGGGAATTAAAAGCAAAAATGAACTATTGGGACCTCATGAAGATAAAAAGCTTCTGCACAGCAAAGAAAGCAATCAACAAAACTAAAAGGCAACCAAAGGAATGGGAAAAGACATTTGCAAATGACATATTGGACAAAGGGCTAGTAGTATCCAAAATGTATAAAGAGCTCACCAATCTCCACACCCGAAAAACAAATAACCCAGTGAAGAAATGGGCAGAAAACATGAATAGACACTTCTTTAAAGAAGACATCTGGATGGCCAACAGGCACATGAAAAGATGTTCAACTTGCTCCTCATCAGGGAAATACAAATCAAAACAACACTCAGATATCACCTCACGCCAGTCAGAGTGGCCAAAATGAACAAATCAGGAGACTATAGATGCTGGAGAGGATGTGGAGAAACGGGAACCCTCTTGCACTGTTGGTGGGAATGCAAATTGGTGCAGCCACTCTGGAAAACAGTGTGGAGGTTCCTCAAAAAATTAAAAATAGACCTACCCTATGACCCAGCAGTAGCACTGCTAGGAATTTACCCAAGGGATACAGGAGTACTGATGCATAGGGGCACTTGTACCCCAATGTTTATAGCAGCACTCTCAACAATAGCCAAATTATGGAAAGAGCCTAAATGTCCATCAACTGATGAATGGATAAAGAAATTGTGGTTTATACACACAATGGAGTACTACGTGGCAATGAGAAAGAATGAAATATGGCCCTTTGTAGCAACGTGGACAGAACTGGAGAGTGTAATGCTAAGTGAAATAAGCCATACAGAGAAAGACAGATACCATATGTGTTCACTCTTATGTGGATCCTGAGAAACTTAACAGAAACCCATGGGGGAGGGGAAGGAAAAAAAAAAGAGGTTAGAGTGGGAGAGAGCCAAAGCATAAGAGACTGTTAAAAACTGAGAACAAACTGAGGGTTGATGGGGGGTGGGAGGGAGGGGAGGGTGGGTGATTGGTATTGAGGAGGGCATTTTTTGGGATGAGCACTGGGTGTTGTATGGAAACAAATTTGACAATAAATTTCATATATTAAAAAAATAAAAATAAAAATAAAAAGCCTATAAGATAAAAAAAATAAATTTCATATTTAAAAAAAAGGAGTTCACAATGAAACCTTTAATGACTCTTTAGGCCATTTGATTTGGGATCAAATACAACATATGCAAAAGTGCTAGAATGCACAAGAATCAAGCACAGCTTTCTTGCCAAGGTGATCAGCAGGGTCTGCTGCATGAGAATGCATATTCCAGAGTCCCTATCAGTCAGACACACTAACCTCTGTTCAGCATGGAAGGGTGGCTTCTCTGCTCCTTCTCTGGCAAAGCCAGTATCTGGCTAGGAAAAAAAAATAAGCCATTCACATCGCCCCCAAAGGAAACTTAATAGCTAACATCACAATTCACATATTGACCATTGGACACATGATGGTAAGTCCAAGAAGGGATCCTCACATCCAGAAGGTCCAGCACAAGATCCTCTAGGATAGTAAAGTGTTGGTACTGCACTGGTCTGTGCCATAACGCAAGAGGGAAATTGAGTCTGGTTATGGTGGATCAAAAAATGGCAAAGATGTCTTCCAAGGTATTCTCTTTTGAGACCCTTTGCCAAAGAGTTCAATGTCAAACCATGCCTTCCTTAAGGGTACTGCAAGTGAATTGGGAAAAATGGATCCTTCTCAGAGAAGGAAATTAGGGTAGGAAGCATTAAAGCAGATGAATCACATTCTATGCAAAAATCAGTGCCTAATAATAAGATGAAGGTGGCTTGACTTCCAGAGATGGTTAACGAATGTTCCAAGGTGATCCCAGAGGCACTTGGCAGGAAAGGCAGTGTTATTCCCTTAAGAACAAACAGTTGAACGAATGTACTTGAACCAGTTTAGCTTGGAATATCTCCTTCATTTCACTGATCATATTGAAGAACTCCAGAAACTACTTTCAAGGAATTCTCCAACTACTCAACCATATCCAATAGGTATAAAGCCTAAGGCAAACCTTGGCAACCACAAGGATACCATAAAGTGTACCCTGAAAGATCATCTCCATCTAGGGCCTGCAATAAGTAAGCTCCTTGCTATTCCAAAGGAAAATTTGTTTAAGTAAGTCTAAATTTACCAATGCCAATTTCAGCGTTACCACTGAAAAAACTAAAACAATTGTCATTCAGGTGGCACTCTGATTTGTCATCAATTCAGAATTTACTAAATCTTAAATTTTCCTAATTATATAATACTGCTTTCAAAGAATCCAGGGACAGGACTGCATTTTGAAGATGTATTGATGATGTGCTCAAAAAGCCTTGTGGAAATAACCATTGACTACCTCACTTGATGAAATTAGTTACAAGAATGAGGAAAAAATTTTTCATATAAAATCAGAAATGTTAATGTCTCCTTCTACACTTGATCTTAGCCAAAAGGCCGAGAAGCAATTTTAATGTCTCCTTCTAAAGTTACCTATGTTACTAGCATTCACCCCACCTAAGACAATATGAATGTAATTACAGTTACCCTTCTAAAAAGGCCAGGCATGAATTTTAAGCTACTTAATAGCTCTTGAATTTCTACCAGGTTTTCAGTTATGAGGCCAATCACTGTTTCAGCTATACAAGTACTGTTTCCCATGGCCCTGACCGCAGTAAGAGTTAAGTCTGACATCTGGAAAGCACAGCAGCCCCTGGTGTCTGGGCCATGTCCCCAGTTAGTGAAATCAGAATCTCTGGTGGTGGCAAGGGGGAGGATTCGATACTGAAATGCTCCTAAAAGTTTCCCAGGTGATTCTGTTGTGTAGCCAGGGTTGTGAATCACTGTGGCGGATAAACAGCATTGTGCTGAACACAGTGATGGACATAAGCAACATGTAATTTATTCCTTGCCCTTAAGGACTTTGCCTCGGGGAAATAATTCTGCAATTATTCTGCAAATAATGAATATCTTTTGGAGCACTTCACTACTTGTTTTCCCCTTCCCTGAAACTTTTCCACCTACAGGCTGCCACTGGAGTGGGCTTAGGCAGCTTTCTGTATCAAAAATCCCTGCCCCTGCCAACCACGCTGATCAAACGGAGGACTGGATATGCAGCACAAGATGAAATGATCGAATCTCTTGAAGTTTGGAAGTAAGATCCTAAAAGTCAAATTCAGTTATTTGAGGGCAGTTGAGCTGAAAGAAAACTGAAATGATAACATGGAAATTGGGGAGAGACAAAGGGAAGAATGTGAAAGCAAATATTCCTGGGAAAGCATCAGAGGAGTAGTGTATGATCTTGAGAGTTAGGAAGAGAGCCGCCTAGCTTTCTGATATGTTCCAGTTCATATCCTGCAAGGCCCATTTCTTGGACTCTGTGGGTCCACAATACACTGTCCTTATTTTGAGCTACTTGAGTGAGTCCCTACACCTTGCAATAAAAAATACTCCTGTCTGCTCTTCATATTCTGGGTCCCAGTTCGATACCAATCTGATCTGTGAGCCCTCCATATCCTTACCTAGTTTCATGAAAACAGTAAAAGCAGTAAGAGTTCAGATAAATGGGAAACCCAAGGGCACTAGAGAGTGGTCTCTGGGGCTTCAAAGATCAGATGGGAACTGAACTAGGATCTAGAAGGAGAGAGAATGGACCTCACTCCAGGTAAGAGAAAGAGCAAGTCACAGATGCAGGAATGTACCAAAGGAGCTTGGAACCTACATGGAAAGATGGGAGACACTGGAAAATTCATTTTATTTGGTGGAGATGAACCAGATTGAAGGCCAGCAATACTAACTCAATGTTTTTCTACTCCTTGGTTTCTCCTGCAGGTTAAAAGTCCTGGTGCTCCATACTCTTAAATAAATACTTTCTAAAGTCTTAAATACCTCCCATTCTGCCTAACTATTCTAGGTGAAAATGCAGTAATAATAACAAATTAAAAGTAATAAAAGAAAAGCATTGATAGAAACAAACAGACAATTGCTTGCCAGTGTCTACCCAAAATAGTACACACCAGTGGAAGCTTATGGCCTGTTTTATTCCCTGCAACCTCTGGCAGAAATTGGTTACTGAGAATGTCTTACTCCTACTGTCAAAGTAATTATGTATCTTTAAAGTTTTTTTTTTAACTTACTTGCATTTTTTTTTAATTTTTTTTAACGTTTATTTATTTTTTGAGACAGAGAGAGACAGCGCATGAACGGGGGAGGGGCAGAGAGAGAGGGAGACACAGAATCGGAAGCAGGCTCCAGGCTCCGAGCCATCAGCCCAGAGCCTGATGCGGGGCTCGAACTCACGGAGCGCGAGATCGTGACCTGAGCTGAAGTCGTGACCTGAGCTGAAGTCGGACGCTTAACCGACTGAGCCACCCAGGCGCCCCAACTTACTTGCATTTTTACATGCATGGCTAGCATATTGGTCATAGTCCATGACCATTGTTGGTGACAGGAAAGAGTATATTTCAGTATTAACTATAATTAAAATGCATTTTTGGATAATATTCTATAAATATTGAATTTATCTGTGAAGTTTGCAATAGTATTAACCATCAACAGGAATAATGAGAACAAGGTTCTAAGTATTAGGAAAACTTTCAGTTCAAGCACTTTTCCATCAGTGATATAGACATAGAGTCAAGGTGTGCAGCCAGGGGCAATGCAGGCAATCAGCCTGCATCAGTGTATCAGTCCTAGACTGACATTTGCCGAGGGCCCTCAGAGTGACTCTCACCAGCTCACTTCCAGTAACCTTCTTGCTAGAGTATCTACATTCAGTATCTTCTATCTCAATTAAACCACGTCCTTTAAATTAGAGATTGCCCATGCTGGATGGGCTCTTAGAGATTATCTGACATTTTGCCAATGAGGAAACTAAGGTGGATAATTGTTGGGATTAAGGGAAATGCTGAATTTACTTTTTTTAAAAAATATATTTTTTCTTCCATCTAATATCTCCATCATTTAACTGGAATAACTTTTTAAAGTCTCTCATTCTCTTTCCTTAGAATGCAGGCAGGAGCAGCTTGTGCAAAACCAGCCTACTCCATACGTCAAGCAGTGTTTGTATATATTTCAGCGTATCCAAGCAAGGCCTTTTTAACTTTCCATCCTACGAACGGAGCTGTACTTTCCTGAATGGCAGCCAGGAAAAAACTTGGAGATTTGGCAGGAAGACTGTGGGAAGCCTGGTGCAACACCAGGCTGAGATCTGGAGCAGAGGCTTTCTACAAAGGCAGAGGAGTGCAACACCTCCCTTTGTTTAGTGCTACATACGAGTACAAATGGAGCCCCCAGATTGCAATCAGGCCTATTGTATAAACTTGGGGTTTCCATGCCATACAGCATTTTTGGCACAAGTACCTTATTATTTTTCAGCTGGAAAACCAATTAGCATTCTTTTTATATCTGGGTGTTAATACTTGGGACTTAGAGCGATATTTTGGCCACCAGCCCACATGGCTGTAGTCTCTTGGGCAATGCCTGACAAATTAAGATAAAACCGTTACTTCATGTTTTCCTACAAAGAGAAAACAAAAACTGTTTCCTGCTCTTATTAATTGGATGAAGTCAATTTCCACATATAACAAATAAAAAGGTAGGCATAATCAGGGTGTCAACCCAGAGCTCTTATCTCTCCCCAAGCTGGTTCCTCTGTAGGAATGTGAGGGAGCAAGAACTGTCAGGTTCTGACTAAGCTTTCCTTCTCTTAGAAAATCTCCTCACAGTCAACAGAGGATGGGCTTCAAGCACCACGAGGTCACCCTTTGGCCTCTGGCGTTTTTGCTTCCCAAGTTCGAGCAGTGTGATCTACCTGTTAGCAGATTCCAGTCTTGACAAGTGCATTAGTCATAACAGTCAAGAGGGCACTGCCCAGTTTGAAAGAAATAAAGAGAGCCAAATATTTCTCTGTCTTAAGAGCAGAGCAAAGTAAAGTTCACACTCTAGGAATGCGGTTTGTGATTTGAGAAAGCCATATCTGGGCTGCTGTCTCAGAATCTGAGCATATGAAGTGGAGGAAAGGAGGTTGAAATTGTTTTCAGAGGTGCCCATCTTGTGAAATACTCCCTTATGATAAACAAGCCTTGCCATGGTGACACAACTTAATGCCATAATCAGAGGAATGTGGCCCTCCAGCAAGCAGACCACAACTTGGGAAAATCTCCAGGATGATGAAAAATATTTAGAAGGCAAGTGGTAAAACAAACAGAAAGGAAACAGCAAACCAATTGCAGTCTGAAGACGAAAATATGTTGGACACAAGAAATAGTTTGGGTGTAGTTACAACAACATTTCTGTGTTGTTGGTACTGAATGTACATTTCTTTGCTAGAAGTGGCCTGAGGGGCCTGCTTCTCCCCTTCAAGACTTTCTTTGTAAATAGTGGGTGTGGCATCCTAAAAAAAAAAAAAAAACACACAAACATTTGAAAGGCTTCTTTAAAGGATTTTTACAGAACATATTCTTTGCAACAAAATCTATTCTGGAGCTATATAATTTAACAAGGGGGCTGTATTCTGAGTCATACGGAAATTTATTATCCTTTTTTTTTTTTCTTATTGCTGTGTTTGCTATCAAACACAGAAAATGATTGCCTGTAATAACCTCGAGGAGTGACTAGAAAATGTCCAGTCTTGCACAGGAAAAGAAGCATGAAAATTGATGTCTTAGGCACCCATTCCCCTACGTACAAGGTGACCACAATCCCGATTTGCCAGCAGTCACAGTTTACTCCAGTTGTCCAGGTCTCATTACTAATAGTGCCCCTTTCACTCACAAAAACGGTTTGGGTAATAAATAATTTAATGACCCTACTCCTGCACAGAGACGAACAGTCAACTGTCTATTCCTACGTCCTCAGAGGACACCAGTGTGATGCTTGCCAAGCTCAGAACCTGAAAGCAATAGAAAACAGGGAGGGGGAAGGGAGCTGCTGTCATCTTGCCCAGAAGAATCTTCAACAGTTTGACTAAAAGAAGCATAGAAAAACCATGCTTCCGCTTCTGCTGGGGAAAGGAGAGAAACTGTCCAATTGCAGAGATCCCCTGAGGCAGCCTTCAGGAGTACCTGGGTGCTTCCCACGAGATTCTGAAGTGAGGTCTACACAAGTGTTTCTTTGTCAGCTCCTGAAAGGCAGGAGTCATTTCAAAAGCAGATATGCATGTTTTTTGTGCCTCGCAGTTTCAAATGTACAGATAGCCCCCACACCAATGATTTGACTTGTGACTTTTTGACTTTACCATGATGCACAAGTAATACACGTTCAGTAGAAATCATACTTCAAATTTTCTATTTTGATCTTTTCCAGGGCTAGCAATATGTGCTATGGTCCTTTCTTGGAATGCTGGGCAGTGACAGTGAGCCACAGCTCCCAGTCAGCTGCATGACTATGGGGGTAAACAACCAATCCACTTACAACCATTATGTTCCCAGGGGCACCTGGGTGGCTCAGTCAGTTAAGCATCCAACTTCTGCTCAGGTTATGATCTCGTTTTGTGACTTCGAGCCCTGCATTGAGCTCTGTGCTGATAGCTCTGAGCTTGGAGCCTGCTTCGGATTCTGTGTCTCCCTCTCTCTCTGCCCCTCCCCCCTCGCGTTCTGTCTGTCTGTCTCTCTCTCAAAAATAAACATTTTTTTAAAAATTAAGAAAGCAACCATTCTGTTCCCATACAACCATTCTGGTTTTTACTTTAAGTGAAATTACATGATCTATTCAACACGTTATTATAAAATAGGCTCTGTGTTACGTGATTTTGCACAACTGTAGGCTAAAGTAAGTGTTCTGAGCATGTTTAAGGCAGGCTAGGCTAAGCTATGATGTCCAGTAGGTTAAGTGTATTAAATGCACTTTCAACTTCTGATATTTTCAACTTATTATGGGGAATAGGGATGTAACCCAGTCATAAATCGAGGAAGATCTATCTATACTGCTTAGATGTTCCAAAGCAGAAAGTATTTAGCCATTTCATATTGCCACCAGCACACTGCTGGGCTGAAGCTATTTGGATCAAAATGGAAATTCTTTGATCTCTTTTACATCTAAGTTTAACTGTGGCCTGGGCCCAAAAGGTGGACTAATTTTGGCAACTTCCCTTGTACACTTTTATCTAAAGATAAAAGGAACACTTGGAAGCATAAACAGAAGGTGCATTTCTGTGAGTCCAGTAGCCATCACATCAAACAAACAAGAATATAGAAGCTTCTGCTGAACAGTAGCTCTAATTTCTTCAGCTCTGCTCTCCTCCCTCATTCACTGGCAGCTAGTAGGATTATTTCCTTCCATTGTAAACATATAAAGATAAAAGAACATTAAATAATTTAAAAAGCAAAGAACATTTCCAGTACAGTGGCTTTCAGTTTTACATGAAATTTTAAAAAATTAAAACACCATATTTTTTAAGTTATGAAATTATTACACTGGCCTTGGGTCCAGGAGTTCAAGCATGCTCTGAAAATGTGTGGATGATAGGAGATGTTAGAAGAGTCACTCTCCTAACCTCCTCTGTCTCAAGGGTCTGAGCTTTAATTGGAATTTACAGTATGGGAAGCTTGGCTCAGTTAGAATGGAACATAGGCCCCCATAGGAAGTCAGCCTAGAGCTCCAGGAAGGAATCATGACTTCACAATTTGTGAATTCTTCAGTCAAGGACCAAATGAAAGCAACTCAAGAGTCCAGTGGAATTTATTGTAGCCTATTTGATCTCATAGAGCTACAGTCCATGCCAACATAAGCCAAGGGATAAAAAAGTGGAGAGGTGGTCTCTTTATAGGGACATACATCTGAGAACACAGTTTAGCTGAATGAAAATCAGATAAGCTCTGAGCAAAGGTACTGGGCACATTATTGCCAAAGCAGTGCACTCAATAAGGACAAAAATTACCAAACTGGAAGGAGAGGTTTCTGGCCTTTGCTTGCCAATCTTTAAAGAGACAAGTTGAGTTTCTTGAAAGACTCTTAGGATACACAGGACCTGGCTAAAAGAGTATGACATGGCTTAAACATACCAACTTTGCTGACTACCTCCATACCAACCAGATAAACGAACCAGACCAGTGCTGGGAAGAGCTGATAGAAGGTAATACAGCAGAATTTATGGATTAAAAGTTCCTAATATAGAGAATTGAAATAACACCGAAAGACACTTTTTGTGGGTCATCAAAGGGCATCACAGCATTAATTTATCTGCTGAAATGTACTTTTTGATTTTTATTCCTTTGAATGAAATTGCTTTTTTTGGTCTTGTTACATTGTTGGCTTAACATTAGAGGAATAGAACCACCTTTATTGAGTTTTCAGTGGTAAACTTTTCCCAGGTTTCTGGATAAGGGGATGTGACTCAAGCATGAGAAATATGAAATTCCCATTAATGTTTCCTGGCCATCTCAAAAATCAGAATTCCTCATAAAGCTTGGGAGTTGCATTAGATCATATCTAAAACCCCTTCCAACAATGCAACTTTTGCATAACAAGAATCTCAACAGTCTTAAAGAACTTCCTTTTTGTCCATTTCAACACCCCCAAGAAAAGAAAAATTGGCAGCACAGCCAGAGGTCAAGAGAAAATGTAAGTAGAGAGAGGCTCAAACCACGTTATTGACAGACATGTGATTCCCACACCCTCCTTGAAGCAGTTCTGTGTCATGAGAGGAAGAGCCTGAGCCACCATGGCTGACCTTCTCTGAATACTCCTCTCTTTGATAAAAAAAAAAAAAAAAAAAAAAAATATATATATATATATATATATATATATATACACACACATATATATATGTATATGTATTTGCTTAAACAAAAAACACAGGCATATGTTCTCACAGTCAATCCACACAAAAGTATGTGTAATGAAAAATATATAGATACAATGTATTTATACATATGTGGGTCATATATATTTACATATGATTCTATTATGCTATAGCAACTTCTTTTCATGTGGGGCTTAAAGAACTTTCTAATTTAATTTTAATAGATATAGATCTGGCTCTTTCTGTATAATAATTGAATGGTCTGAATTATATTTATTCTCTCTTTTGTTAATAGTATTCATTTTGTTTCTACTACTTGCTATTGTAAAAGAGAATACCCTTTTAAATATATTTTACTGACTATGAGTGAAGGCCACAGATTAAGCTTACTTTAAATTTTGGTAAATATTGCCTAATTTATATATGCTTTGGTCATATGTATTTCTTCTGTAAATGATCCTTTGTTTCTTTTTTCCACCTTCTATTTGGTTCTTTGTGTTTTGCATATTCATACGTAGTCACTCTTTGCATATTGCAAATCTTTTATGTATGTTGTAAATATTTACCCAGTCTGCAGCTTATCATTTAACTTTTCGTATCGTTGTCTCACAGAAGGATTTTTGTTTTTATGTGGTTGAAGTTAGAAATACATTCTTATATGATTTATGATTTTTGTGTATTATTTAAGAAAGCTTTCCCAGTACCAAGAGTTATATAAAATTTGTCTACATTTTCTTCAAATACTTTTATAATTTGTTTTTAACATTCATTCTCAATAATCTCCCCAGAATTTATTTTTGCTTATGATGTGAGCTATGAGTTCAATTTTTAGCCCAAAAGGATAGCCAACTGTTATAACACAATTCAGTGAGAAGTCTTGAATATTTTTACTGATAAGAGATGACATTTTTACTATAAATTATATTCCTGTATATTCCTGGGTTCCCATTCTATTTTTTTCTATTAATGTGTTTGTCTATTCCTGTGCCAAAATACACTGTTTAAATTGCCTTATACTGGGATGCCTGGTTGGCTCAATCATTGAGCAACTTGATTCCAGCTCAGGTCATCATGATTCCAGGGTTGTGGGATCGAGCCCTGCCATGTCAGGCTCCACACTGAGCATGGAGTTTGCTTAAGATTCTCTTTCTCTCTCTCTCTCTCTCTCTTTTCCTCCCCCTTTGCCCCTGTCACCCGTTCACACACTCTTGCTCTCAAATAAAAAATAAAATAAAATTTTAAAAATTGCCTTATACTATGTTCTGCTTATTAGTAGGTCAAATCCCACTATTTTCTTTTTTAAAAATTTAACATACTAAGCATTGCTGGTCTTTCTTGCTTATATATGTGAGAGACACCTGTCAGCATCTTTACATTGTTGAGGCTTCCCACTGAGAAATATGGACTTGCACTTTATATTTATAGATTTTTAAGTACTCTGTTCATAAAAGTATGGCATATTTCTTAGTTATTCTAAATATAAAAAGAGTTTTATTGCTATTATGAATGAAATTCTGTTTATCATTATGTTTTCAAACTGGTTATTGCTAACATCAAGAAAGCCAATGATTTTTGTATATTGACTTTTATATCTGATCACCTAACTATATTCTGAAAGTACCCTCTTAAATTCTAAATTTTCTCATCAGCCTCTGATTTTCTTAGTAGAAAACCTTATATATTTCTCAAGTTACTTATTGGGATTTTATAAAAACTTAAAACTCAAGATTTTTAAGATCAACCAATCAACAGTTATGCTTTGAGAATGTTATAGAGTGAATGTCTATATTTCCCCAAAATTCATATGTTGAATCCCTAATCAGCAGTGAGACGGTTTTTGGGGATGGGGTCTTAGGAAGGTAATTAGGGTTAAATGAGGTGGTGAGAGTGGGGCTCTCATAATAGGATTAGTGGTTTTATAAGAAGAGGAAGAAAGACAGATCTCTTGCTTTTTCCTAGTACACATACCAAGGAATGGCCACGTGAGAACACAGCAAGATAGTAGCTATATGCAAGCTGGGAAAAGAGCTGTCATTAGAACCCAACAACACTGACACCCTGGTTCCAGACTTCCAGCCTTCAGAACTATGAGAAAACAGACTTCTGTTATTTAAGCCACTGACTCCATGGTATTTTTTTATGGCAGCCCACACTGACCAAGAGAGCTTACATTGTTTCAGGCATGGTGGGGATATTCTTGGGATCCCAATGAAACAACATTTTAACTCTTGTTTGCGAAACTTACAGGTTCAATACTTTGACATTATGGTTTGCTTGTTTTGGATTTTTTGGTATAGATCAAGTACCATATTCTTTTCCTAGTAGGTTTATCCTACTCCTCCCACACATACACAAAAACAGTCTCAGATTTAATAGCTGCTTTCAATGTCTAATGCTTGTCAGTAGGCTACCAGTGAAACTTAAAAATCAAGAATATATAAACTACAAAGGGAAGTCATCCCTAAAACTGAATAAATAAGGACAAGAGGAAATCATTTTCAGCTTCACTAGCACACAGGCTATTTCTATTCTTAGCTAACCAGGGTCTTCCACAGAAGAACACCCTCTGGGGTCAGGGTTTGCCTACAAATGGAAACACTGCAGCAGATTTCCTCTGAGTAGCCCAGCCCCTCAGTTTGCAAGGCCACATTTCCTGCAGGAAGGAATTCCTGCGGCCAGAATCCTTGCTAACTTCCCTTCCCAAAACAGATGCTTCATATAAGGACACACTTTCTCTGGTTCTGTAGGTCCAAAAGAATATGGAAAAATTAAGATAAATAACTTCCGTGTGATCTTATCCCTCCATCTTCTTTCTTACAAGCTATGAGCTTATTTCCTTCAACTTACTTTGTATGTAGTAGATCCATTTGGTTTATAGATACAGATAGGGGAGACTCATGGATGAGAAGATGTCATGTTCTAACTTTATTTATCTGGCTTTGCTCCCTGAGCCATCCCTGACTGACTGGTTTTCCAGAGCACTGTTTTGAGGAAAGGCCTCAGGCTGCCTCTGGCCATGACCAATGAATACCATTGGTCTGCCATTAGCATGGGAGAAAAAGTAGTGGGATGTCTGCCAAGCACTTCCCATCTTTTAACATAATTGGTTTTTTGTTTCTGAGCGTAGGTTATATAACCTTGGAAGTTCTATTCATTTGTAGCTATCGTACACATAAAAGGAAAAATATTGGGTTTTTTCTATCTTAAATCAACAAAAAGTCTTAAACAGTTAAGGGCTCTTAAATCTAAGAAGGCTTAATGCTAAACATTGAGTCTATTGATGTATAACCAAAGCAAGGCTTAAGTCAAAATAGTACATTGCACAAACATGATTACTTAGTTGTGATTTTCCTTATTACAATTAGTAGTAGTAGTATAGTAGTATTACTAAAAACTTTCAAAATCCAACTTGGTATAATATTGCGTGGCATATAAGATTATCAATAAAGTATCAGCCAGATATTTTCAGATAAAAAGAGAGTACTTAATTTTCACAACTGAAACATGTCATGAGGCTAAGGCTAAGGAAAGAATATGAATATGGTTGGTTTTTACCAAAGATGAGCTTTATGTTTTGTGCAATTGAGTAGCACATCCCCCAAAATTAGACTTTGTAAAATATTTGAGAAACATTCAAGAAAATAGTGATGCATTGTTCTAGGCATTGGAGGTTCACAAATCTGTTCTTTAAGGTGGGATTATCTGTAAAGTCTGATAGTGACAACAGTTTATAAAAAAAGAAAAAAAGATTTAGCTATGCTTTGGGATATTATATCATAAGAACTCAAATCATTATTTTCCCACATCTACATATTTTAAGATTTTATTTTTTTTTACACACAAGAAGTAATTCTTTCTAACCACCCACTACTGTGACTCAACTTGTCTATTACATTGGAAACACTGTATAAGCAAAGAGAAAAGGGGGAATCCACTTGGAAAATTAGCTAACAATCATCATATGAATCCATTTCCACAAACCATTATGACACATCTTAAGATATGCCCCACAGATTCACACAGAAATTTGGGCTACAAAACAAATATTTATATTGATACCATATTTTTTACTAATCTTCCAGTGTTTTAAACTATTTTAAACAGCCATCTGTAATGTGTTTCCATGAAATTTAATGGTACTTCCTTCTAGTGATGATATGCCTATCACTGTTTCCCACTAAATACTTAACAACATGTCCTTTGTCAACAAGCTTGGGTAAGAAATGAGTTTTTAGACTATGTGCTTACCGTTAGCCAATAACTAGTTGATGTTCACACCTCTAAGGACCTAACCCATTGGCCCTTAAGGGAGATTTCTCTTCAAAATAACAAATGGATTTTTTAAATTATGAAAAGTCATTTTCCCCACAATCTAGTTAAACAACATTTATAAAAGGTTGAAAGCTTTGTCATATCTCATTAGAATGGTAAGATGCTTAGTCATACCTACTTTTTTTACTATGTCCCTGAAATGTAACAATATTCAGAAATGTTAAAAAAAATGTGTTCCAGTTCCTGTAGTGATAGGATACTATGAATGTACAATTTTGGTATTTATCCATTGAAAACGATGTCTTTGGAGTGACCAGAAGACCAGTGCTTCTTTTAACTCATGCGTCATTTGATCCCTAACACTAACAAACCACATCATAAAATGAGAGTTTACTAAGGGGCATAGGCAGAATGACAAATGGACTGTTAACTAAAGTTCATTGTCTTTGTTTTGTTTTGTTTTGTCTTGTTTTGTTTCACAACCATAATGTTTCCTAAATGAAGTATAAAATGTATGGGCTTCACAATTTTTTATCAGATGAATGGTTTTGTTTCATAGTCAAAGTATTCTGTAATTATCTTTAGGTAATACAGTGAGTCTGGCATAAAGCTAGGTACTCACTCTGCAAAAATTGTGAACAATTGGGAAGTTAACTAAATTAAATGGCATCATTTATTAAAGCTTAGCTATTATTACTTTATTAACATTTGTATAAAGAATGAAGCCATGAGGCAAAATGATCTAGCTTAAAAGCAAAGTATCAACACTATTAGATCCCTACATGATCACAACCTACAATACAAGATAGTATCACAAAATTTAAAGTGGAAAGAGATATAATCTAACCTCCTATATTTTACATTTGAGTACACTGGAATTCCCAGTAATGAGTATACATTAACTATGGGAATTATGAAGTTATAGAATCCCAACAAGAAACCAGGCCCCTAAACACTTGGTTTGTTTTTTTTTTTCTTTTAATCTATTCCAAACCACCGCCTTGTTGCAAGGTTCAACTTTTTTTTTTTTCTCTGAATTAACATTGTTTGGTGATTAAACTGAATACGTTTCATTTTATAGATAGGAGGTGAAATATACTAGGTTCCCTCTGATTAAATGCTAAATATATTTCTTGGCTCATTGCCTGTATGTAGTTTATAAATGATTTATTGTACAGAGATTCTCAATGATTTGTGTCAGCCACAATGCAAGGTGAAAAGGGGCTCAATTTCAAAATTAGGGAAACCATTAATAACAGCGTTAAAATTTTCAACCATAATAATTTAGCAAAATAGAAATGGAATTGGGGGATTTTTAAAATTTATTTTATTAGAGTTTTGCCTGTAACCTTTTCCTTTAACATCATTGCTTCAGCCACATTGTCATCTTTCTCCCTTGAAAGAGACCAACAGATCAAACCTTTGCTTTTGGCACTTATTGAAGTTGAGCATTTGAGAATAACTAGGTTGAACTTCAGCACTGTCAATTCTAACCTGAGTTTTAAATATCACATCAATTCAGGCAAATGGCATATAGTTATGAGGAAGAAAGTGGTTCCTATATTTATCTTACTAACGTGATTTTTTTGGATGAGTAAATGTACTCAATGTCTCGCAGTCATTCTGTCCAAGGAACAGCCTGGTGGGACAGGCATATTTGGTGTTGGACTGAGGGTGGCTCCTTGAAAATAATACAAACTGCATTGACATTTTATTGAATCCTGCAAATAGCATCATATTCTGCTTCAAAGCAGAGACATATCAGAAGCCAGGATGCTTTTCTCTAGGAATTTCTATTGATGCTGAAAAGTTTAAAAATGTCTTTCACTGTGACAGAGCAATACTAATGAGAAGAGTTTGAGCATTGGCAAGATTATAGTATGTCAAGTTATTCAAGGGATTACATTAATATTTCCCTTTTGTTTTGAGATCAGTAGCACTGGTATTGAGTAGCCTTTTCCCATTTCATTACCTGGTGAACTGCCTTTCCTTCCTTGCCCTCTCAAAAATCCCCTCTTCCTTACAGTCTTCCCAAACTCCCTCAGACAGTTAGTAGCTCCCTTCCCTCTGAACCAAAAGCACACTGAACACCACTTTAACAGCATTTTTTGCACTGTGCCACTATTATTTATTTCACATCGGGCCTGACTGGAGTATAGTAACTGGGTCTAGTCATCTTTGTATCTGCAGTACCCCCCACATGGGGCAGTATCAAGATCTGTCTTAAACTGTTGGTCCAGTAACTTTACTATATTTCTTCAGGTTAATTAAGAAAACTTAATGCAGGAGTCATGATAATGAATACAATTATGTGTTAAATAAAGGAGGAGTAACAGTCTGTGCTCATACAACTGATACGTGTAAGCACTATGAACACACGTACACACTGAATTAGGTCCACAATCCCTCACCTGAAACTCTTGGGGATAGCTGTATTTCAAAATTCAGAGCTTTTAAATGAATTATAGAATACGACAGTCTATAAAAGGCATATTATTTAATATTTCCATCATAGTCTGGGTCAGGATCCCCCCCATACCACATTAATATTTCTGTAGCATAAGTATGAATATTCGCCTTTAGAAGAATAAAGACACAAGTGACCTCATCCAGTCAGGTTAGGTTTTGCCACCAACGAGTTTGACACATACTTATGAACACTTTTTTGGATTTTGGAATTGTGAATAAGGGATTATGAACATGCATAACAAAATTGATTTGGTGCTTCATCCAGGCTGCCTCTTTGAATGAACTCCAAACTGAATTTGGAACAAGATATTATTCTTTCCTACAAAAACACAGTAACAGAATAAAATACTCTTCATGTATATCATTTGAATTTTAGTATGTTTCCAAAATCTTTATTATCCTATAAAAGTGTAAATCAATCTGCATTGGTTTATCTCATCAGTAAATTATATCATTGGAAGGATAAAAACAGGCAAAACAATCAAATTATTGAAAAACTGGTATTTAATGTTCTTATTAAATGAAATGAAATAATAAGAGGGTTTTCTCACTGTAATCACTTAGAAAACTTCAATTCACTCATAAGGCAAAAATATAAATTACCAGATGTTACATATATATTATACATTATATGATTATTGTTTCTCTTTTAATAATTATACTTAAAAAACTTTTTATGGTGTATCTATTTTTAAAATGTAGGTTTTATTATTATTCAGGTAATTCAGGCTATCAGATCAGGAGACAATTGTCACTGAAAAGAAAGACAGTTTGCTATACTCACAGTTCCCAAGAGGAGGAGGCAGGCCACACCATGTGGGGCCATACAGAGAAGCATCAGGCTCAGTCAGGCAGAGGCAGTGAAGAGGAAACATGGACAAGAGCCTTTATTTTGGTTTCTGGGGGAAAGAAAAGGCAAGGCAGGATAAGTGGGCTTGAGATTGGCTACTTTGAATAATGTCAGCAGGCTCAGGGACATAGGGGCTATCCCTAGTTGTCTGGAATCTGATCCTGAGGTGATTAGAGCTGGTGGATAGTGATCCAGAGTGTGAGAGGCCAACAAAGGAGGTGGTTGGTATATGGGCTCTGGATTGGTTGGTTTGCATACGAAAGGTACACTCTAACATGAGTTAGATTGCTATGTGGAGGAATTAGTTAGCTCTGGGAGGGACAGTCCCTCCACCACCAGCAAGGTCCTAAGATGGCAATGTATCAAATACAGAAACTAAAAAATGTGGTTATATAATCTATAAATACATACAATTATACACATTTAAACCAATAATGAATTCTAAGAAGTGTTTCTTTACTCTATCAGTTTTGTTTTATTATAGTCTTTTCTTATTTCATTGCAAGAACAAATATTCTAATTACTACTTTTTAACCTTTTTTCATCTTTAGTTTAAAGCTGAATCATGTTTAGTGATGGGTTTTGGTATATAGTATATCCTCCATGAATGTTAATCCTCTCGTCTTAACACATTTCCTCTCCCTTTCTCTTTCTTCATTAAGTTACTAAATATGCATTGAGAACCCACTGTGTACAATGCTAGACACCAAGATTGTACCTTTTAGACTTCACAGAGGAGACTATCTAATAGGGGCTGCAGATATTAAATACATAATCACACACAGAATTAACTATTTGGCATCCTAAGATATTAGTAGATACTGCAAGGAGGCATTATGCCCTCATTAGTTTGAATTCAAGAGCACATCATGTAAATAGCTTTTAATATCTTTTAATATAATTGAAATATTTATTTTTAAGTATTTTGCAAAGTTTGTGCTTAAAATCTTCTGAAGTTGGCAAGGAACAGAAATTTCTTTAAAAATTTTTCCGGGTCATAAGAAAAATATACCATATGAAGCAATTTATGAACAAGTTGTAGATTTCTGACTTATGGTTTTTCATTATTCCCTTAAACCCGTTCCACACTGCTGTATTTATTGGGTATCTACTATATGCCCAGAAATCTTTACTGAAAAGTTCTAGGTAACACAAAACTATAAAGTGTGACCAGTTTGATGATTTTGTACTTTTTTGAGAAATTTGGTTTTTTAAAGCTTTCATTCAATAAAACATTAGTTGATATTTTGAACAGATTCAACTATTTCTGAATGTGATCATTTCAAAACCAAATACTGAATGAGGTATTATAAAACTATGTGCCAAACATTGCTATCCCGGGCTTATGAATGCATGGTTAACAATTATCAGCCGTCTTCAGGCAGAAAATAGGTGTAGCAGAAACACATTTTTGATTCTGTGTCAGAAAGGTCACAGCTATCTTCAGCCTTGTGATGACCGGTGGAGGAAAACTTCCTTTGTCCTCGACTTAAGCCTCATTCTCTGTGTGTGATAACCCATGACCAAGATAGGAAGCAAATGACAGTAGTGCCTCCAGTGTCTCCCCCTTCCCTCCCCCCTCTCTCTGCCTCACTTCTTTCCTTCTTTAGCATAATGTGCTCTTACCATGTTATCTCTGTTCCAGAGTAGTAAAAATAATTATTTTCAAATATCATAAAATTCTAGGTCTAGGAGAAAGCTTAAAAGAGTATCTAACTTATCCTTTTGTTTACATATCTGTTTAATAAAAGTTATATACAAGTGCATATAGTTCAAAAAAGCAACTTATGTAATAAGGCTTTTATAACAACAATAACAGTGTTAGTTCTATAGAAGTTACTAATTCATCATAAGTGCCTCCATAGACTTGTGGTAAAGACTGGCCAAATAAAGACTTTCTATGAAACACTATCCCAGCTATGTTAGGGACTACTTTCTAACCAACATTTCTTTATTTATCTTTTGTAGATAACCTTTTACTTTTCTTTTTAAAATTAATTTTATGAATAGACACTCATAGTATTTTGCTTTTTGATATCATGGTCTCTATAAATGACTTATTGTATACCATTGGAGCAATAAAATTTAATAAAAAAACAAGGTTTTTGTAATATTAGTTCTTTCTCTGAAATATTTTGATATGTATCTTTCAAATATGACAAAATTTTCAATAAAGATATATCTTTTTAATTATCCAAAGTTCCTCACTAGACTGAGATGGGAAGATACACCTTCATGTTCTTAGCTTTCCTTTCTAATAACATTTTCTTTCAGTTTCTTACTAAAGCTGTTGAATGTGCTTGTTCCTTTGTTTATCCTAGATGGCTTCTCAAGGTCAGAACAATGAACTAATCACATTTATATTTTTGCATTACCTAGAACTTCCCAGCAAAGATTTCTGGGCATATAGTATGTACCCAATAAATACAACAGAATAGAATGGCTTTAACGGAATAATGAAAACCCATAATTTGGAAATCTACTTGATGCCTTGTTCATAAATTGCTTCATATGATATGTTTTTCATATGTTCCATAAAAATTTTAAAAGAAATATACATAGATTTTATACACACACACATACACACACACACACAGGCCTCATTGGTTCTGTTTCTCTGGAGAACCAGCATCTTTTCATGCTATTATTCTGAAGTAGATGCTTTCCCATGGTACGGGCCTGATTCCCACAGAAGCTGATCTTGCCACAGTTACTAACAACTAGAATGTGGCCAGGTCCCATAGTCTCTCTCGAGTCCCTCACTTACTTGACCTCCCTGTTGAAAGCTCCTTCCTGAAACAACCCTCTTGGCTCTGTGACTCCCCGTCCACCATGCTCATCTCACCTCTGACTATTGCTGCTCGGCAATCTCTTCCTTCTCTGCCCATCCCTCAGTATTGTGGTCTTTGGTGTCTAGCTGAAGTCCTTTCTTCATGTCTCCTTCCAATTCTCCCTAGGACTATTCCTGTACCTTAGCTCTAAATACCTCTCCATGCTGACAATTCCTGAATTTTTGCCTCAAACCCAGACCTCTCTTCTGAGCTTCTGACACGTCAAACTGCCTCTTAAATAACTCACTCTGTATGTACCACCAGCAAATCAGCTTTGACATGCAGTATTGAATTTGTTGCTTTCTTCACTAAGTCTGCAGATCTTTCTATGCTCTGCACATGAATGGGACAACTTTCTACTTATTGCCAAAATTGGAAATCTGGCAGTTTCCCTAGATTCCTCCGCCTCCCTCATATGTCAATCTAGCTAATCACTAAGGCCTATAGATTCCAACTCCTAAATAGACCTCAAATCTATCCATATCATTTCTCCCCAGAGCCATTATCCTAACTTAGGTCAGCAGCATCTTTTGCTTGGACTATTGCAGAGGCTCATAACTTGTTTTCCTTTCTTTCTCTTCAATATGGTACCTTCTATTCAGCCCCTATATAACATGTCACTCTTCAAGTGCTCACCACTGACTCCGGATAAAATCAAGACTTTTTAATGTAGTTTTTGAAGCGGTATCTGACATAGTTACCTCCCCAGGGATATTGTTCCCCACTTTGCTCTCACATCTGTGCTCCAGATACTCTTGCGTCTTTGCATTTCTCCAATACTCCATGTTTTCCCTTAGCATTAAGCCTTTACACATGCTATTACTCTGGCTGAAAGATCAAGGAGTCCCATTTTGTATGCCATAGAAATGATTCTATTTCTCCAACTAGGCTGTAAAAACATAAAAATAAAACATTACAGTGTTACCCATCCCATCTGTTATACAGCTATTAATCTACCAGCATTATTGGAAGTCTATGGGAGTATAGATCCTTGTATTAGGTAGGAGAGACATAGCATAGAAATAAAAGATCATCATCTCTATCCTCAAAAAGGTCAGACATTTGAGAAAGAATATGCATTGAGAAAGAATATAATACACCAAGGGGGGAGGGGAGAAAACCATAAATACTTGTGTAAAACCATTGAACTACTAGAAAATAAAACTAAATGAAATTTAGAATATCATAATGTGCAATTATGAAGTACAGAAGGAAAAAGACTGAGTCAACAGAATGGTTCGGGGAATTGACTTTAGCCAGATCATAAAGGCAGAAAGGGACATAAATGGGGACCTATAATGGGGAGATGGGGAAGAAGAGTTCTAATAAAGGAAATAATGCATCAGAAGAATAAACATTAGAAATGGGTAATTTACACACATGTTCAATAATTTCTAGTGTGGCCAGAGATGTGTATAATGATTTCATATTTCAAATGTTATTCAGTTAAATGTATATTATAAATTATAACCAGGACATTAACTTCATAATTGTGCAAATATTATCAGACAAAGGCTACAAGAGGTAGTGAGCTTATTCAAATTAGAAATAGGTCACACTAGCTGGTCAGTTGATTTAAATTAACTCATTAAGTAAATAATAATAATAAAGGAGGAATACAGAAAAAGCGACAATCATGAAGGCCCTATGCAAATGACTGAAGACTAGGGCTCACTGAACTACATCATTAGGCCTTGTCTAAAGGAGTATGGATGATAAAACCAGTAAGAAGGAGGAAATTACAGGACATATACATCTATGTCATTTGGTTTTGATTTTCTTAGTTCTGAGCAGATAAAAATAAAATGTATTTTTGTGTTATATAATTCTTGCAGCAAGGTGTGTGTGTGTGCATATATATATGATATAAATTTTATAAATATATAAAAATTATATATGGTATAAATTTTATAAATATATAAAATTATATATAATATAAATTTTATAAATATAAAAAATTATATATATATATATATATATATAAATAATCAGTCAATGAGAGAGAAGCTGGGTAAAGGAGAGATCCATGAATTTGCTGGAAGCATGAAGAACATTCTCCTGCACATAAACAGAAAGGAGAAAACTGGATATGGTGGATGAATCACACAAGACTTACAAATCAGGGTAGTGGCTGAGGGTTCAGCATCATGGTGCTTTTCCTCAAAGCAGCCAGGAAATTAGGGAAGGGAGACAGTAAAGAGAATGCTATTATGTCAATAAAAGAGAGGGGGCGCATGGGTGGCTCAGTGGGTTAAGCATCTGACTTCAGCTCAGGTCATGATCTCATGGTTGGTGAGTTTGAGCCTGTTAGGCTTTGCACCTACAGCACAGAGCTTGCTTTGGAACTTCTGTCTCCCTCTCTCTCTACCTCTTTCACTCTCCCTCACTCTCTTTCTCAAAAATAAACATTTAGAAAATTAAAAATAAGGGGTGTCTGGGTGACTCAGTCAGTTAAGTGTCCAACTCTTGATTTCTGCTCAGGTCATGATCTCAAGGTTCAAGAGTTCCAGCCCTACCCCATGCCCAGCTCCGCACAGACACCATGGAGCCTGTTTGGGATTCTCTCTCTCTCTCTCTCTCTCTCTCTGCCCCTACACCATTTGCTCTCTCTTTCTCTCTCTCTCTCAAAATAAATAAGCTTTAAAAAATAAAAATAAATAACATAGAGATCTTCAATCAAGTTATTCACAGTACTCCTCTGTCAACCACTGGAGAAAAGCACATGAGGAGACTTAGGCAGAGATCAGGAGACATATGTTTAAAGGGAAAATAATCAGGAAAGAAGGGGAGACTTTTAAAATATTTATTCATTTATTTTGAGGGGGGCGGTGAGAGAGAGAGAGAAAGCGAGGGGGAAGGGCAGAGGGGAGAGAGAGAACTCCAAGCTGGCTCCATGCTATCAGCACAGAGTCCAACATGGGGCTCAATCTCACGGAACCATGAAATCATGACCTGAGGCAAAATCAAGAGCCAGATGCTTAACTAACTGAGCCACTCAGGCGCCCCAAGAAGGGAAGACAATGCAGGAAGGCATGGATAAAAGTGGCATTTCTCACTGGTTAGGAAAAAAGTGTGTAGAATCCTATTGCCTTGGTGGGGGAATTATTGATTATAAATGGGTTTAAAAAATAACCAGTGGACATATTTGATTAAATGAATTGATTGTGCAGCAAAGTCAATAAAGTACATTCTTATAATCACACATAACATTTCCAAACCCTAAGAAAAGTAAAGTGTAAATGCCTTATACTACAGACAACAATAAATCTTCCCTTCACTCTCAGGTCAGGTTAAATTAGTTGAGTTCTGTCATTCCCCTGATACTCTAATAACTAGTCCTAACATGGGGTGAAAGAGAGAAATGAGTCATGAAGCCTAGAAGAGCAAACAATCTGCAATTAGAGATAGTCTTCACATTATACAAACTGAATTTTTACTTTTAATTTCTATTTTCTATTACAGAAAAATCTGTAATGCATTTCATTCCCTTCAATGCAATAAAATAGAATTCATGGGATTTTGAAATCTGTTACTAACATTTTAAAAATGTATCCTAAGCCCTGGCATACTTATAAATAGGTACTTTGAGACAGCTCAGGGAATACAACCATTTCAGATTTATTTAATTGGCTTGCAGACTTTCCCTTCTAAATAAGCCAGCATGCAATTAGTCAATGGCAAGTTTTCACAATAGTTTAACTGGCAACATTAAGGCATCGGCTTAAAACTCATTACACCACGAGCTACAGCTGTCTGCTTTTCTGACTTGTTATTCATCATCATACCTACCATAGGCTCTTTTAAGTCACACTTCCTTTTGCATTTACTAACTTAATGAGCCCAAGAAAATGAAAAAGAAATGAAGTTCTCTGAGATGCAGAATTACATTTCATAGAGCCAGGACTCTGAGTAATCTAAAATAACAGCTGGCAACGGAGGCTTGCCAGCTGTTACAAATTTACCAGCCCAGCTACATTTTTCCCCCCTCTGGGCCCAAGAGTTATAAAGGGCCACTCTTAACCTTATTTGGATTAAAATTTATGCCATTCACACAACAGGATTTCTTTTTAAATTCTGCTCGTTCATTTTGTGTATTCAGTACTTATATTGAAACTAGATATCTCTGATGTCCTGTCATATCTTAGGGACTATGAAACGCTACTATTGTAACACTGGGGAAAAAATATAAAGTTTGACCTATTTGTTTGTCAGAATGAAGAGATAAAATTTAATCAATCTTTGTGATGAAGAACCTATAAACCAGGAGTTATGACATATTTGCTCTTTTCTATTTTATTTTTTGCTCTTTTCTATTTTTGTTTCTTTAAAAAAAATTGTAAAATATTGCAAAGGTGTGGGTATTAGGATTTCTTTTCCCTGGACCATTCTGTGTTTGGAGATTCTCTAAAAGCAGTCACAGGATTCAGCATATTAAAATAGCAATGTAGTAAGTAAGTAAGTAAGTAAGTAATACAGCCCATCATAAAATAAAGATACACAGGCAGAATCTGGAGGAATCCATGTGCAGACTTCCTTACACTCACTCCTCCCATGAAAGATCACACAGAGCATGCTCTTCCCCAACAGAAAATATAGCAACATGCATGTGCTGCCTGTACCCAGGAGAACCCACTAGAGACAGCATCCAAGGTTTTTATGGGGGTTGGTCATGTAGACATTCTCTGCTTGGTATGTACCAAAATTCCAGACCCCCATAAAGAAAGGTTTTCAGCACAAACTACATTGTGCTGCAGTCTGGGCAGAGTAAATCATCCTTACCAGTTAGGGAATGGTGGGTAAACCCCTGAAATTCTCAGGCATCTTGCAAGGGCAAACCTTGCAAGCAGGACTTTCTAAAGATAGAAGTCTCATATCTGCTATAGTGACCCTTTCTTCACAAAAGGGCATTTGCAACTATTCTAATTTACAAAAAAAAAAAAAAAAAATTGTTTAAATTTAGAGAATAAAGAAAATATCTCTAAATAGGTTTTTAAACAGTTAAAGCATTTGAGGAAAAACTGAATCATGTGCATTTCACCTTCAAATATAAAGAGAAAATTCTACCACAAAGGAATCTTTTTTGTCTTATTGAAAAACACTTTGAAAAACTTATTAGCTCTGGCAGATAACTAAGTAAATTCAGTGGCATTTTCTAAATTTTCTTCTAAAATTTCTTCTAGAGTTGATTGATGCCTTCCCCCACTGCTCATAGATCATTTATAAATGAAATGTCTCATTATTTGAGGGTATCCATTAACTCAAACTTAAAAGCAGAGACTGAAAAATTCTACTTACCCTATTGTGCTTCACATTTAAGTATCCTAAGCAATGCCAAAAATCAGCAAAATGGTGCTGTGAGAATTGGCTTGACATTTTCTCATAGGGCACAAAATATGTAAATGGTTTTCTTTGTTATTCCAAAGGCAATTTGGGTATCAAGCAAAAGTATTTAGGGTTAACAATGTGTTTAAAATAATGATATATGTGAACTTGAATATACATAAATGATCTTAAGGCCATAGCCAGTGTTATTAATTTAAAATAGACCATAGGATTTTATAATTGCTGTGACATTTTAGGGCCTTATAAATGAATAAACAGCCACAATCTGAAATCTCAGGTCAGGTCAATGTACTAACATTTTTCAAAGTCCTTGTGAACATGTGACTTTATAAATTAACTGCACCCAGCATCATCCTCCTTATTTTGATCATTTGGAAATTAGATTTGTTATCTCAGGTGACAGTGCATGGACCAAAGACCCTTTCCTTCATGGCATAAAGACACATAGGCTTCTCCTTGGAATAAAATGCCACTACATGAAAGAAAAATGGATAAATCCTGAAAGATGAGGAATTTACCAAAAAAGAGACTGCATTGACCCTATGTATGATTATTTTAAAATAGAAAAACTAAGATCGTGTTAATGGGCAAGTTTAAATTCCCTGTTTTACTTCCAGCCAATTAGCCAGAGGGTTGAGACATGGAAAACATTACCTTAGTTACAGAAGATTAGAATTTATTATTCCTTTCACATGTCTGACTTTAATGCATGTGTAGTTGACCCTATGGCACCACCACTGAGTAAATACATCCATACTATTACATGCAAGAGATAACTTGGGTATAAATCAAGCTCTGCACTGTGGAGACTGTATTTGTATGACTTTTGATTTAGGGTCATTCTTCACGTTTCTACATATGTTTGGTATGTTTTTCTCAATTGGGGATCAGAGCTTCCTGGATGGGGAACTGAACCTTCCTAGATCTCCTCCCAAGACCCCTTATGGAGCTCGTGTATTAGGTCAAGCTGTCTAAAGCACAAGCTCCAAATTTGAGACAATCCATCTAGCCAAATTTCTTGATGTGGTAGCATGCAACGTGTACTTGTACGTATACAAAGCGTTTCCTCAATGTCATGCAGCACAATGCCTGGTTATCGGAAAAGCTTGATAAATATTTGTGGAAGGAAATTCTTGAAGAAATTATAAAATTTAACATACATGAATAAATGGTATTACATTAAGTATGGTATTATATAATGTTCGTTTTATTTTTTTTTAATGTTTTTTTTAACATTTATTTATTTTTGAGACAGAGAGAGACAGAGCATGAACGGGGGAGGGGCAGAGAGAGAGGGAGACACAGAATCGGAAGCAGGCTCCAGGCTCTGAGCCATCAGCCCAGAGCCCGAGGCGGGGCTCGAACTCACGGACCACGAGATCGTGACCTGAGCTGAAGTCGGACGCTTAACCGACTGAGCCACCCAGGCGCCCCTATAATGTTCGTTTTAAAACAGACTGATCTACATTCAGATTCATGCTCGCTTACTTAAGAGCTTTATAACTAGGATAAAGTAATAGCAGTAGTAGTCGAAGTATAGTAGTATAAAAACCTTTCTATAGCATTTGCTAAGTGTCAGACACTTTTCTAATTATTATATATACATTAGCACATTAATTCTCATAACCCTAAGAGTATGTATTATCATTTTCCCCATTTACAGTTAAGAAAGCCAGGGCACAGAGAGGTTAAGCAAATTGTCCAATGACACACAGAGAAGGCTTGCTACTTCTCTAAGGATATGTTGCTTAACTTTCCTGAGCCTCCATTTCTGTACTGTGGGATATTATGATAGTAGCCTCACATGGTTTTTGTAAAAAAAAAATAACCTAATAACAGAAGCAAAATGCTTGAAAGTATTGGCACAGAATAGGGACTCAATGCATAAGACTTCCTTTTCTCCTTTTTTGGTGGCTCCACCACCAGACAGCTCGGTGAACATTTAGAAACACCAATCAACAACTCCCAGAGACTAATTCCCTCTAGGCTAAACGGCCTTTGGTCCTCTAAAAATTCGTCATAAAAAGAGTCAAAGGAAAGCTTTCTCAAAGATTAATAAACATTTCAATTTCGTATATTGCATAAGTGTGTTAAGGGATAAGAATTTAAGGTACCTTGGCATCACCACCCTGTTTCATCAACAGCATCACCATCCTGACCCTCCTCCCACCCCAACACACACTCTTTTGGGACCACTGCCCTATGACATGAGTGCCACACATTGGCTTGAGGCATGACTAACACAGCTGCATGCAGAATCAGAGGCAAGTTCTTGGCTTTACCTCCAAGTAAGTTCTTGTAACTCATAGCAGGAGTCATTATGAAAGCCAAGGATTCTAATTCAGATCGGGGTATTTTGAAACACAAAAGACTAATCTCTAGAGAAGAACAAATCTAACAAAAAATTTATATCACTCAATCAATAGACTGAAAAGAAAAAAAATATGAAGAGCTGCATAACCTTACCCCTGCAAACAAGATAAAGTTGGTCTGGGATTGGAGGGAGCTCTGTGGAGGATGAAAGATAGCTCAAAAATCTCCAAAGTCCTGAGAGGGGCCTGATACCCTGCACCCTTAGGCTGCATATGACAGATTGGGGGTGGAAGACAACTTTGGATAATCCAGTCAGCCATGTTGGAGGCTACCTGAGGGGACAGGTGAAGTCCAAGGAGATAACAAACACTTTCCAGATGCCATCTGCCCTAGTGTGCACAGCAGCCATTGGTTAGGAATGACCTGTGAACCTCTGACAGTTTTCTGAAATCCCTCGGGTTAGCTAGAAGGGGTTGAGAGTGAACTAATGATACCAGATGGGTCTGGTATACAGGGGGGAAAGGCAGAGCGAGGAAGATTTATAAACCTGATGGTAGGGCCCACAGGACTGCAACAACTCAGTGAATTCAGGGGAAGTATATCCACAAACACACAAGATGATTTCCATCTCAGCCCATGCCAGCACCTGTCAGGGTACAGCTGAAGCCCAAAGGCACCCTCCCTATAGAAGCCTAGATGTCATGTGTGTACCTGAATCCCCAGAGTAGGATGCTGGGTTCTTCTTTGACTAAGTTAAATTCCTGACATGAAAGAAGTCACTACACGGATCAAATTTACTTGAAGATAACTAAAGTTTTCTACCATCAGGTTGAAAGGAGACTTACACTAGAAAGATACCCCATTTACAGGGGCGCCTGGGTGGCGCAGTCGGTTAAGCGTCCGACTTCAGCCAGGTCATGATCTCGCGGTCTGTGAGTTCGAGCCCCGCGTCAGGCTCTGGGCTGATGGCTCGGAGCCTGGAGCCTGTTTCCGATTCTGTGTCTCCCTCTCTCTCTGCCCCTCCCCTGTTCATGCTCTGTCTCTCTCTGTCCCAAAAATAAATAAATAAATAAATAAATAAATAAATAAATAAATAAATAAAAAGATACCCCATTTACAGAAAAATTAATTTTGTAGAAATAAACTATGACCTGTGAAAATATCATACACAGTGCATATGTCTTCTGATATAAAGGTGACAGAGGTGGCAAATGCATTTGTGAAAAGTAGCTACAATTGATTAGCACACAATGATATTGGGAAAGAATTTCTTCTGTCTTCTATCTTCATTCCCTGATACCATCAGCTTATTAATTCTTAGTGACTGTAAACTGCTGCCTCTGGGATCACAAATAACTTCCAAACACTCACACTCACTGCCTACAGGCATCTGCTTCTGCTCTCTGTGGCACTCAGCCCTCTTGACCAGCTCCTTCTCCACTCTTCACTTGTCTCCCATGATGTTCTGCTGACCACTGGCATCCCCTTAACCACTCCCAGATGGCATCTCATCCTCCTCCCACTGGCTTAGTGGAGCTGAGGACTTCAGTCCTCAAGGAACTGAATTCTGCCAACAATCAATGAGCTTAGAAGAGGACCCCGAGCCCCAGATGAAATTCCAGCTCTAGCCAATGCCTTCATTGTGCCCATGTGCAACACTGCGAAGACCCAGCCAAGCCATGCTTGGACTCTGAGGCCATGGAAACTGTGAGATAATAATCTCCTGTTGCTTTAAGGTGATGAGTTTGTGATAATTTGTTATATAGCATTAGGAAACTAATACATGTCTTAACACACTATTCTTTTGTATAAATTATGTGCCTTGGTTCAGTTTCTATATAAATGTTTTACTTTTTACTTGACCTTTAGTAGGTAGCCTAGGTCACCACCTTTGCTAAATGAAAATTTCATATTTTACCGTGCCAGCAGGAACAAATAAAATGGCTTCAACTTCCTGGAAAATTGAACTATTTATCTGTCTCTTGATGCAATCTCTAAAGTCATTTCCTAATCCCAAATATAAACTGACTTAAATGATGCCAAATTGTCTTCCCTGAAAAACTTAAGTGTTAATTCTATTATTTTTACTCGTGGGGAAAAAAACTGAGACATTCCAAAGGGCTTTCTTTGAAAAAAAAAAAATTCTCTCCTGAAGCCACAGTGATTTCAAACTAAATTTCTGAGAATTAACACCACCCATTTTACCAAAAAGAAAAGCTATGCCTTAGGCCAGGCTGCAGTCATTCATTCTTCTACAGAATTCTGAGGTTGACAAGGCTTCTTTATTTTTATTTTTTTAATATATTCAAAAAATTTTGTTAATGTTTATTTTTGAGAGACAGAGAGAGAGAGAGAGAGAGAATGAGAGAGAGTTGGGGGGAGGGGCAGACAGAGAGAGGGAGACACAGAATTCTAAGCAGGATCCAGGCTCCAAGTTGTCAGCACAGAGCACCCCCCCCACCCCCCAGGGCTCAAACTCAGGAAATGTAAGATCATGACCTTTGAGCCGAAGTCGGAGGCTTAACCAACTGAGCCACCCAGGTGTCCCAACAAGGCTTTTTTAAAATGTGGGTTACAGTGCTCTAATTTTTATAAGATTTTCTCACATTTCTCATAACATCCTAAATAAAAAGTTTAGGTCAATTCTTTCATTAAAGCAGAAAGAGAGAGGCCATGCTTAGAACCACAAGGCTGTACAGAATCATAGACTTGACTCAAGAAATACCATGATCCTGGGGCGCCTGAGTGGCTCAGTTGGATGAGCAACCGACTTCAGCTCAGGTCATGATCTCACAGTCTGTGAGTTTGAGCCCCGCGTCGGGCTCTGTGCTGACAGCTCAGAGCCTAGAGCCTACCTCAGATTCTGTGTCTCCCTCTCCCTCTGCCCCTCCCCTGCTCACACTCTATGTCTCTCTGTCTCTCAATAATAAATAAATGTTAAAGAAAAAAAGAAAAGAAATACCACGATCCTAAGGATTTCATCTCTGAAGTATCTGTTCAAATGTTCCTGTTGGCAGAGAATTCACTGCTCTCTGTCAGGCAATCTCTTCTGGCTTTAGACAGCAAATATGAATGTTACTTAAAATTATTCTTTTAAAACTGCTCAGTCTTTCTAATTAAA
Organism: Panthera uncia; assembly: GCF_023721935.1. Lineage (NCBI taxonomy): Eukaryota > Metazoa > Chordata > Mammalia > Carnivora > Felidae > Panthera > Panthera uncia. The sequence goes on from NC_064816.1 coordinate 129,506,831, forward strand.
AACAGTCCCATATTTAGTGAGTACGCATAATGATGGCAAAAATAAGGCATAGAAACTCATTGTCTTATCTATTTCCACAGAAAAAGAGAGTGAAATGTTCAGACTTTTCAAACGCCGCTCCCATCTCCGTTTTCCTACTTAGCATGATGCTCAGACCTTGTGTTGGCCAGTCCCATGCCCACAATGGGAAAATCTAGGAATAGAGTAAACTAATAAGTCATCTAGTAATGTAGCAGACTACTAGTCCAATAGTGGGGTAATTAAGGTCTTTCCCAAGAATCAGTCCAATGGAAGATACATCATCAAGTGCAGGTGTTAACTAATATTTCTAAATTCTGTGATGAAAGCCCTACACAGAATGAAAACATGGGTCACTGAAGGCTACTTTCCATATACCAGCCAACCTAATTTTTTAAAAGATGGTCTAAAACAAGAGGCAAGAGTATTTCTGCCACAATCTCTTGATACGACAATCACTCAAGCAAAAAACACCTATCGAAAATCTATTGTGCTCAGGGGAATATGCTTGGCATCTTACAGAATGTAAGCACTTACAGGCTACATGGGGAGACAGAGGGTGATTACAGAAAATGTTTTATGAAGGCAAAATTGATTTACCAATCAGCACAAGACAGCATTATGGAAAAGGTCACTGTGAGTACATGATTATTTCATTCATTCCACTAATGTTTATTGGGTGCCCACTGTGTCATGCTGACTCCCTCTCTGAGGGGGTTTAAAGATGTCCAAGGCAGTTCAGGTAACATGGTGCAACTCCTGTCATCAGCATTCAGTGGTGCATGTTCCTTCCAGGTAACTCCTTAGCAATGTCTACATGTTATTTTGTATGGCATTCATTTGAGTATGTATCACCTCTCACCTCTCACAATAAAACTGCCCCTACTTTTCTTTTTGGCAGTTTCATTTCTACTATTTGTGAGAGCAAAGGCACTTCTGATTAGCTGGTTTTATTATCATAAACTGAGCTATATATCCCCATTATGTTCAAATTAAGCACATAGCTACTATTTATTGAGTGCCGAACACTTGACACTTATAATATTTATTTCTTACAACAACTCTGAGAGGTGAATATTATGATTCCCATTTTACAGATGCAGAAATAGAAGTTCAGAAAGAGAAATTACCTACCCAAGCATAGGAAAAAGCACTGAATTTGGAACCAGATCCTCTGAGTGAAAGCTGAGCAACTGTGAACAAATGACTTACCTTATCTTTATCTCAATGTCCTCTTACTCGAAAAGGAGATTAAAAGTAGCTATTTAGTTGGGTTGTTATCTGGATGAAATGACACATAGACATGTAATTCTAAAGCATCAATCCAAATGTATGTATGGCTGCTGTAACTTCTAGCACATTCGATTTTTAAATCTATATGATGTATGTTATTTTAAATAACAAGGTTAAAACTATCTCAGTAGCACTTGCAGTGGGCTTAGTACAATGTATAGAGATGTTGAATCATGATGTCGTACACTTGAAACTAATGTAACATTGTGTGTCAACTATATTCAAATAGTTTTTTTAAGGGGTGAAAATCTGAAACTTGCTATAACATGGATGAACCTTAAAAACACTGTGCTAATTTAAGTAAGTCAGATAAAAAAGATAACTATTGTATGATGTCACTTATATAAGATACCTAAATAGGCAAATTCACATAGAGACAGAAAATAGAATACAGGTTACCAGGGGATAGGAGCAGGGAGAGAAATGGGAGCTACTGTTTAATGGGTACAAACTTTTTGTTTAGAAAAATGAAAATAAAAATTGAAAATGAATAATGGTGTTGGTTGTACAACATTGTGAATGTACTTAATGCCACTTAATTGCACACTTAAAAATGGTCAAAATGATAAATTTTAATGCTATGTATATTTTACCACAATAAAAAATTAAATTTAAAAAAAATCAGTACCAACACAGCATTATCCTGTTGAAATTTTAATATATATTTAACCTAATGCTTTAGCTCAATTTACATCTGTGGCTCAAAAAGATAAAAATGGAACAACCTTGTCATAATATTCTATTAGCTGCAAAACAAAAGGAATTGACGTGTTCCTAGAAACAAACAAAAACAACTGACATCTAAATCCAGAATCTTTTGTTTGTATATCTCCTTGCTCTGCCTCAAAGATATAATGGAACTAAGATATATGCAAAAAAGAATATTAAACTTCCACAAACACACATTCAGTGTTTACTATATACAAACACTGAGATAAATAAGGCAGAGTCCCTGACCTTAAGTAGTTTCTAGCTAGAAATAGCCTGCTATCTGAAAGAATGAATATCTGACTGATAAGTCTCAATATACAGTAAGAATAAGAAAATAAGAACATTGGCATTCTGGCTTCTACGCCCACAAGATGATTGTATTATGAGTCGACTTTATGCAATGAATCTTAATTTATAGGATTTATTTCCCTGGTTGGCTATACTTTTTGAAAAATAAACATCACAATAAAAGATGTTAGGCAACTCATAAATAATAAATGAGAATTGGCCCAATAACAGAAAGTAAAACATGTTAGCATAAATCATTTAGCCTTTGAGTGTATTTAGTCATGGAATTTATTCAGGCTCTTCTCCAGGCCCCAGTTCTATTGTCAGTGACAGAACATTGTCCTGGCCAAACTAAAAGAATAGTGATTCTTTTGACTGTATATTAAGTCATCTTTAAAAAAAATGTATATTATCTTTAATCATGAGAGATATTAAAGCGGTTAGATAAAATATTCCTTATCATTCCAAAATTAAAGAGAAGTAGAAAAAGATCCAAAAGTCTTTCTGTATTAAATAGCTTTCCAAAAATATGTCACAAAATAACAGGGCAATAAAGAAGTCATATGGTAAGTGGTATAATTGCCTCTACCTAACACCTGGAGGTACAGGTAGTGTTGAACAAGCTGGGGGTAGAAGGTAAAGGTTAACGGTGGTATATCCTACAAAACAAAAACAGATTTGTTAAGAATTTGCAGAGTGTCTGGGTGGCTCAGTTGGTTAAGCGTCCGACTTTGGCTCAGGTCATGATCTCATGGTTCATGGGTTCAAGCCCCACATTGGGCTCTGTGCTGACAGCTCAGAGCCTAGGGCCTGCTTTGGGCCCCCTCTCTCTCTACCTCTCCTTGCTTGCACTCTGTTTCTCTCTCTCTCAAAAATAAATAAACATTGAATTTTTTTTTAAAAAAAGAAGAGAGTATTTGCATCATGAACTTGCACTTGTAAGCTGCTATCTCTTTGAATGTTACTTTGGCCAATTCTTGGACAGGGCTAGATACTTCCTATGATCAACAGTTTGAACCACTACAATTCCAGGGGGCACCATTTATATACATAGATTCTTATATAAATGTCACCCTCTAGAGTTGCATAACCTAGTAGCCCGATTCTACATGTAAGGGAGTGGGGAAGGGATGAGACGGGGAAGGATTAGGGAGGAAGTCCAGGTGGTGTATGAGGGGAGGAAGGCCAGTAGACACACATGATCCACCACCCCTGACCTGAGCAACTAATCTGGAAATAAACCAGGTGTTTACATATATTCTCTACTAGGGATTCAGAAGTACATGTAAATACCTGGTACAATTTTCAAACATATACTCTCAAATGCCATACTATCATTTTATGTCATTTTCCATTACATTGCATTAGCATCATTTTAAAACCATTTAAAACTGAAGGATTTGATCTTAACATTTCGATTTCTTAGATTCAAATGAATTTGAAAATGTATTTTTCTATATTTTCTATGAAATGTAGAACATATTCAGAAAGTTCTCCAGATGCAGACTGAAAATTCTGTGTTAATGCTGTTCTACTTAGCTTCTGTAACAAATTTTAGGAAGGTTTTTGGCTTTAAAGAAATCTGTCATGCTGGTAATCACACTACATTTATTATATTAGATCATATATGTGTATTTGTGGAAATTCCAAGTATTAAATCAAACACACCTTACTTAAACGAGTCAACAATACCAGTCCCATCTTGACAAGGACATGTATCTGTTGGTTTACTCACAACACACACATGCATACACACACACACGAGTCTTTTCTTTTTTAATAATTTTTTCAATGTTTATTTATTTTTGAGAGACAGAGTATGAGCAGAGGAGGAGCAGAGAGAGATGAAGACAGAATCTGAAGCAGGCTCCAGGCTCTGAGCTGTCAGCACAGAGTCTGACACAGGGCTCAAACTCATGAACTGTAAGATCATGACCTGCGCTGAGGTCAGATGCTTAACCCACTGAGCCAACCAAGCGCCCCCAATGCGAGTCTTAAATTCTATAAAGTAATATGCTATTCTATACAAATAGAATTTGTACAAATTCAAATGAAGAATGCTCAGTTAACAACAGAAGTAAATTATATCATGTATCTATCACATATTTATATGGCTTTTCAATAACAGAAGTGTTCCTTTGTAAATACATGCACATAATCAGCATGAATGGCACCTAGTATATTCATTCAGAACATGACATTCAGTGGTGAAAAAATTAAATTGGTAGCATTATAAATAGAGGTAAAAGTACTCACTGAAAAAAGAATATTTAAATTAATAATGATAGCAAAAATTAAATTAATTATGAATAATTACAATAGCTACTATTTTTAGGCACCTACAACTACTGCTGTGCTTGGCACTTTATCATGCATTATTGCTCATTTATATTTTGACACTGTAAAAATAACGTCAGCTCAGAATGATTAAACAAAATTTCAAGATATTATATCTTGGAGTCAAACCCAAATTATCTAAATCCAAAGCTCTCAAATCTGTACTTTACTGTTTATGGAAAGAACAAAAACTATTTTCTTTTAAAATGTAGTGGTTATAAGACATAAAACCACTTTTGTTTTTTTTTTGTTTTGTTTTGTTTACTTTTCTACATTACATTTGCCTGAAAAATAGTTTTCAGTGCCAGTTCACCTGGATTTAGGAGCCCATTCTAGTCAATATTTAATTTTAAATGGAATTTTATGATAGGAAGCATTTTAGATGGAACTTCACAAGATGCCAGGTTCAATATAAATGCGTTTGTACACTGGAGCCTTGCTACTGTCAACATCTGGATAAGGAAGACACAAAAAAATCATCTTTTAGTTGCTTCAATTTTCCTCTTAGCTTATCACTAAATTAATATTCCTTACAAAGAAAGTTATTTAAATTACAGAAGTCTTTTCCTATTTTAGTATCATAGGTCACTGGGAACAATAGCCAAAGTCAGACACCATTATTAATGTACTTGTTATCTACAAACGAATTCACTCCCCAGATCCCTGATTCACCATCACCACCCCCCACCCCCATACACACAATCATTTAACCTCTGTGGGGTTTAGTTTTATCATCTGGAAAATGGGAATAATGATTTTGGTTTAGGATATTAAAAGTAATTCTTTCAGGGGCACCTGGGTGGCTCAGTCAATTAAGCATCCAACTCTTGATTTGGGCTCAGGTCATGATCTTGCAGTTCGTGAGCTTGAGCCCTGCATCAGGCTCTGTACTGACAGCATGGAGCTTGCTTCGGATTCTCTCTCTCCCTCTCTGTCTGCCCTTTGCCTGCTCATGGTCTCTCTCTGTCTCTCAAAATAAATAATCTTAATGTGGTTTTTTTAATGTTTTATTCATTTTTGAGAGAGACAGACAGAGAATGAGTGGGGGAGGGGCAGAGAGAGAGAGGGAGACACAGAATCCGAAACAGGCTCCAAGCTCTGAGCTGTCAGCACAGAGCCGGAAGCGGGTCTCGAACTCGTGAACCGCGAGATCATGACCTGAGCCAAAGTCAGACGCTTAACCAGCTGAGCCACCCAGGCACCCCTAAACAGATAAACTTAAAAAAAAAAGTAAATCCTACAATAACCTATAATAACTGAGAAAATATCATACTTATGTCAAGTTTTAGGTAATGGAAAGAGAAACTGATGATATGTCTTTATTGTATGAAGCATTTATTCAACAAATATTTTAAAAGCATCTTTTAGATGTAAGGCTCCTTAAAGAGAACAAGAATGAGATGGAAAGAGTGAGAATATATAAAAGTGAAACAAAGAGACCTGTAGCATAGTCTCTTTAAGTAGAAGATGTTAAACTCATGAATTACGCCAAATAAAAGAATAAAAAAATATCAAATATAACCTAGAACACGTTTTAATGTCCAATTTTAAATTACAAATTAAGAGAGTCTATTAATTGCTTTTTTTGTAATTGATGTCATAATGTAATTTTATATTCACTTTGCAAAGCAACAAGAGCCAAAAAAGCCTTGGCAAGATAAACATTCTGACTGTTTAAAAGAGTCGTTTTATTCAGTGTGTTTTAGATTCTTTCGGTTGCTGGGATATGAGAAGCCAAGGAAAGAGTGTTTCCAATGCTATTTGTAACCGCCCCTTCTTTCCTCTTCTCCCTAACAAGGTTAGTCAGATTCGTGCAGACCCGTAGGTTGAAAAAGGTCCTTATCACTGCTTGATGATCACTGTTCCAGCTGGGACAATGAGGGTTCATCCAAAAGCACTGCTTCCTCTCTTCTATTGACAGGAAACCCTGCCTGTGACGAGCTGCACAAGCCTTGCTCAGTGCCTGGCTGGGCAGCAGCTGGAGGCTTGGGAAGAAAAACAATTTCTAAACCTGATGCTTGTGAAATAAAGTATCAGGTGGTGGTGAGATGGGAAGGCTATTTGGGGATTTTGTTAAATACTCATATCATTGTAGTCCCCTCAGAAAGAATTGTGATAGTCAAAAAAAATTTTTTAAGTACAAAATAAAATAAATTTCAGTGTAAGACATCTTGTGAAGAGATGTGGTGAGGCTCCACAATATAATGATAAATGTATTAAATGAAGTAGCTCTTCTAAAGGACTTCCTAGAAATGGGTGTTAAACACTTGAATTCTTATGTTCAGTTTTTTAAAAAGTATGATGGATCCCATTCTGAAAAATTGTTCTTAAAAATTTGTACTAAATACCTTGTTTTCATGTATCAATTTTCATCTATATTGCCTGAAAGAAATGCACTAATTATGAGAATTTGTTTAGACATCTAATTGGAGACATGAAAGGAAGAAATTGAGCCACATTTTCGATGTACTAAAATTGAGAAACTGATGGGAGGACATGGGTAAAAATGTCTATCAGGTAGTTGGGGACTTGAATCTAGAGCTCAAGCAGAAGGTTGGAGCTATTGAAACATGGAAAATTGCCAAAGGAGAGAAAGAAAAATAGAAAACAAATCCTCAAAAAAATGCCCATATTTGGAGAACAAAGAGAGAAGAAAACAAATAATTTTACTGAATGTATATCTAGATAAAAAGAAAAACAAAAAAAAAAGAATATAATAAACCTAGAGGTTGAAAGATGACCAGGACTCAGATAATGCAGAGAGATAAGAAGGGGGAGGGGGAGGAGGGAAGGGAATGGGGAGGAGGAGAGAGAGGGAGTGGGAGGAGAAGGAGACGGAGAAGAAGAGAAGGAGGAGGCGTCAGAGCAGGTCATCAAAATTGGCAAATTGGCAAAGTTTTGACCATGAGAAAACAATTCAGTGGATGATAAGAGCAGAAGCCAGATTGCCAGAAGAACGAGGTTTTGAGTAGTAAGGCTGTGTAGAAAACATGAAGAGATAATTCTTTTTTAAAAACACCAGTGGGAAAAGGAATAGACAGAACCTTTGAAAGGGGAGAAAGCTGGTGAAAAAGGAAAGCTCAGGTGGTGGGAGTAGGAACAGATAAGAAGGATGGAGATCCTTTATCCTCAACAAAACAAAAGTCTGTTAAAAAAAATTAAAGTTCCAAAGAACTAAAACTTAAGATTCCTACTGCTATTTAGCTCACTCACGTAGGCCACCCCAGTCAGCATTTAGGAATTCCCTGTTCTGAAACATCCGTGAGCTTAAGCCCATGATTCAGGCAGTTGGCTGTTTGTTTGCTTTCCTTTGGTTAGAGGATCTGAACATCCTGTGGTAAACCAGAGGCATCCCTGCCCTCTTCTACCCTCTCTTCCCTCCAGTACCCCACACCCTCACCCCACCTCTCCTCCCTTTTTTTCTCAAGCTGAGTTTGTCTTGGAAATTCTAACCTAGAAAATTAAGATTATTAAAACAAGGTAGACAAATATGTCTGGCAATCAGGGAGGAATTCATTCCACTGGAAACAGCAGCCAAATTTTTAAGAAGAAAGAAGAAAAGCTACAGAGGGAATGGAGATAAAACTTGATTACTGAGAGCCTGCCAGGTGGTCCAGTTTCCTGGGTCAACAAGTTGGCCCAAACTTGCAGAGCTGGCTGAGGAATAGAAAGAAGCAGAGGCATTTAGTTAAATCACTGGAGGAGAGAATTCTTCCCAGCTTTACACCAAAGCCTCAAGTGTCATTCACGCCCCTTACTCAAAAATGGAACCCAAACATGGCATGAAATGGGGTCTGAAGAGTGAGGGAAACAATGTTCTTTCTTAGAAGTAACACACACGTTGGGACCTCTGTGCCACGTGCATTCTTCTGTCTTAACTTCAATACTTTTCCCTGCCCTCCCTTCTTGCTGAAAATTTCCTCAACCTTAAAATTCAATAACTACCTCCTCCATCAAATTTTGCAAAATTCACAAACTGGAAACCTTTCCTTAAGTAACAGGAACTTACATCTATTTGGTCAGGACTCAGTGTCAGAAATTGTGCAATGATGCTGGGGGTACTCTTGTTCAGCACTCCCCTTTCTGCCCCAGTCATTGTCTGACTATACCTTGCTTTTTATTTTTAAACTGGATAATGTTTTTCATTTACTGATATTATATTTACCCATTTACTTGTTTACCATATGTCTCTTCCTACAACATAAGATCTGTGAACACTGTAACTTTATTTCATTCACAAATATATCTCCAGAACTTTGAATAGTGTCCAACACATAGTAAGCACTAGGTATATATTTGTTGAGTTAACTGATAAACCAACTAATCCATACTTTCATTTAACCCTCACAGCAATCTGTGAAGTATAACTTAATATGCACATATTTTCAGATAAAAAAAATAATATGAGGAGGGGTTGAGCATCCAACTCTTGATTTTGGCTCAGGTCCCAGGGTCATGGGATTAAGGCCCATGTGCTCCACGCTGAGTATGCAGTTTAAGATTCTCTCTCTCTCCCTGTGCCCCTCCCCTCCTCATGCTCTCACTCTCTCTCTCTCTCTAAAATAAATAAAACGAAAAAAAAAAATTTAAATAACATGAGGAAATCAAGATAACAGAAAACTAATAAATGATACAAATAATTCAAATCCTTCTGATGGCAAAGCCCTATTCTCTCCATTTTATATTACCCACAGCCTTTATCATACACTTCCTTATGTCCTTACCCAGAGGCTGGCTTCATTCTGCATATTTCCTCTCATAACAATTCTTATGACTTGAAGATAGTGATGGTTCACTAAATATTTGATTTGAAATTAAGCTTTCTCATCTCAATGCTAGGCAGTAACTAAATTTGGGACTCAATGCCTGTAGTCTTTGCTCACAGAAGGGGTATGTAGTTTTCCATAGCTAGACAAAGATAGGTGATTTTTCTCTTAGGTAAATGACTATAATGCAGGACAAAGAGACAATGGTGTATTTACAAAACAACCTGCTGGCTGGAAAAGAATCTGAACAGAATAACAAGAGGTCATTCCAGGAGGCAGGGACAGTGAGAGAATCAGCATACAGGCAGGAAGGCATTGAGGATGTGCTGGGATATCAGGGAATAGATGCATTGGGCGGGAACATTGACAGTCACTAGAGTGGCAATGGACGCCAGTTTTACTCTATATTCACAGAGCAAATGAAAATGAGTTCTAATCTCTGAGTTCTCAATAGTGCAGTTTGTGAACCGGTTCCTGTATGTATTCAATTCCCATTGCTGCAAATTACTGCAAAGTTAGTGGCTTAAAACAATACAAATGCACTTTCTTACAGTTCTGGAGATCAGAAGTCCAAAATAGGTTTTTATAGGGGTTAAAATTAAGGAATCAAGAGGGCCATTTTCCTTTTGTTGGTTCTAAGAGAAAATCCTATTTTTATCCTTGACAGCCTCTAGAGGCCAACTGCATTTGTGTCTAGTGGCTCCCTTGCATCTTAAAGTTCCCTTCTACCTTTAAGCAAGCAATTACATCACTCCAGTCTCTGCTTCCGTCCTCACATCTCTTTCTGTCTCTGATTCTCCTACCTCCCTCTTTCCTTTATAAGGATCCTTCTGACCACATTGGGATTTCCCAAGTAATGCAGGATAATCACTCCATCTCAAGACCTTTAACATCCATTTGCATTCATTTAAATCATATCTGCAGTCAAATGTTCTACCCCTGAATATACCTTCACACTTGTTAAGATGTATATTATCAAAAAGACAAAAGTCTGGAGAGGATGTGGAGAAAAGGGAACCCTAGCACACTGTCAGTAGAAATGTAAACTGGTCTACATACTATGAAAAACAGTATGGCGGTTTCTCAAGAAATTAGAAATAGAACTACTGTATGATCCAGCAATCTGGACACGTTACCAAAGGAAACAAAATCACTGTCTCAAAGAGATATATGCACTCCCATGTTCACTGCAGCATTATTGATAAGGTATGGAAACAATCTAACTTTCCATCAATGGATGAATAAAAGAAATGTGGTGTATGTGTATGTGTGTCTACATATATATCCCTATATCTCTCTATATTTATATATCTATATCTGTATATATTCAGTCTTAAATGGAATATTATTTAGCATTAAAAAAGAAGGAAACCCTGCCATTTTGCAACAACATGGATAAATCTGAAGGTCATTAAGCTAAGTGAAATATCAGACAAAGAAAGACAAATAGTGTATGGTATCACTTATATGTGAAATCTAAAAATATTCTAAAAGTCAAACTTACAGAAACAGAGAGTAGAACGGTGGTTGCCAGGAGCTGAGATGAGATGGGGAGGGGTGGCAATGGAGAATAGGGAGAAGCTGGCAAAAGGGTATGTACAAACTTTCACTTATAAGATGAATAAGGTCTGTAATGTAATGGTGACTATAGTTGATAATACTGTATTGTATAATTCAAATTTTCTAAGAAAGTAGACTTTAAGTGTTCTCACCAAAACAAACTAAATATGTCCAGTGATAGGTGTTTTAATTAACTCAAAGGTGGGAATTCTTTCACAACGTGTACATATATGAAATCATCACATTGTATACTTTAAATATATTATAGTGGTAATTGTGGTAATACATGTGTAAATTGTGTAAATACAGTGGTAATATTGTCAGTGGTACATTAATAATGCTGAAAAATAAAATAAATCATTTCCACAGAGTCTCTTCTACTGTTTAGGTTAACATATTTATAGATTCTGGATAAAGACATGGACATCTTTGGGGGAGGGCATTATTCTACCTACCTTACTTATCAGCTCCCATTTGACCAATTATTCATCTTAAATAATATTGCATCTAGCTCTGTGGACTAGCCTCCTGTTTACACCTTCTCACCAAAAAGAAAGGAGGACCTGAAAGATACATCTTAAAAAATAATGACACTGTATTTCTAGAAAGTAAACCTTAAATTAATAAGTATGATGCTATATTTTTATATTTTCCCTTTGCCCCAAATGCATGATTTCTATGATACAGAATGACAAAGGTCCTGAAAATTTTGGGACTCAACTAGTTTGACAAAAACTTTATGGGGGCTTCATGTCTTTATATCTTTATATTTATATGTGATGTTTAGAGAGGTATGTAAATAGAATTAAATATAATAGGTCTCAAAGAGGAATAAAGCTGGAGGAATCAGGCTTCCTGATTTCAAACTACATTACAAAGATACAGTAATCAAAACAGTATGATATTGGTACAAAAACAGACACGGCATAAAAACATAAATCAATAAAATAAAAAGTCCAGAAATAAACACACACATATATGGTCAATTAATTTATGACAAAGCAGCCAAGAACATACAATGGGGTAAAGGACAGGCTTATAGTAAATAGTGGTGGGAAAACTGGACAGTCACATGCAAAAGAAGGAAACTGGACCACTATCTTATGCCATACACAAAAATTAACTCAGAATGGATTAAAAACCTGAACATAAACCTAAAAGCAAAAAAAAGGGTAAAAATGAACAACAAAAACAAAACTAAAACCATAAAACTCTTACAGAAAAGAAGCTGTAAGCTCCTTGACTTTGGTCTTGGTGATGTTTTTTTTAGGTTTGACTCCCACCGCAAAGGAAACAAGAGTGAAAATAAACAAGTGGGACCATGTCAAACTAAAAACCTTCTTCACAGCAAAGAAAATTGTTAGCAAAACAAAAAGGTAACCTACCGAATGGAAGAAAAGATTTGCAAATCACATATCTCATAAAGGGCTAATATCAAAAATATATAAAGAACTCATGTGATTCAATAGCAAAAAAGACTATCAGATTAAAAATGGACAGAGCATTTGAATGGACAATTTTCCAAAGAAGACATACAGATGGCCAACAGATACATCAAAATATACTCAATATCAATAATCATCAGAGAAATGCAAATCAAAACCACAATGAGATGCCATCTCATAGCTGGTAGAAGGGCTATTAAAAAGACAAGAAATAACAAGTGTTGAAGAGGATGTAGAGAAAAGGGAACCCTAATACACTGTTGGTGGAAATGTAAATTGGTGCAGCCACTCTGGAAAACAATATGGAGGTTCTCAAAAAACTAAAAACAGAACTAACATATGGTATCTGTTAACTGGTTTCCAGTTATGGTATCTGGAAAAAATGAAAACACTTATTCACAAAGATATAAGCACCCCATGTTCATTGCAGCATTATTTGCAATTGCCAAGACATGGAAACAACCTAAATGTCCATAGATAGATCAATGAAGAAAATGTGGTAGATAAACATATATATGTATTCAGCCATTAAAAAGAATAAAATCTTGGCATCTGTGACAATGCGGATAAACCTTGAGGGCATTATGCTAAGTGAAATAAGTCAAACAGAGAAAGACAAATACTGGATGATCTCACTTATATAAAGAATCTAAAAACAAAACAAAATAAGCTCACAGATACAGAGAACAGATTGGTGGATTTGTGGTTGCCAGAGGTGGGTGGTGAGGGGCAGACAAACTGGTGAAGGGATCACAAAGTACAAATTTCCAAATTGTTCATGGGAATGTAATGTACAACACGGTGACTACAGTTAATAATACTGTATTTCATATTTGAAAGTTGCTGAGAGAGTAAATTCTTAAAAGTTCTTATCACAAGAAAAAAAATGTATAACTATGTACCATGACAGATGTTAAATAGACATATTGTGGAGATCATTTCACAATATATAAAAATATCAAGTCATTACCTTGTACACCTGAAATGAGTAGCAAAGCAAACCAAAAAAATGCCACATCTTGGACAAACTACTTAGAAATAGATCTAATGACTAATGTAAGGAAAATGCTATAGCCCAAATAACAGAATTTCAGCAGTTCTGGATACTATATAATTTCACTTTTATCCTTGGAATTATTTGAACACTACTGAGAGTGAAAGAAAATCATTTTTAATACAATATAATGTTGTGTTTGGAGAAAGACTTTCGCTGCAGGTAATGATTTTAACTGATAAGGAGTCAGGAAGTTTTCTCTCCTTAAATGGTGATGCTAATTTTCCCCCATCTTTTCAAATTTCTCAGTAAAAAGTGGAAAATCTCTGATCCACACCATCTGTTTGTCTCATCCAGTGGTGCATTCCAATCTCTGCACCAGAAGGCGCATGACAACCTGCCAATAAAATTCCTGAGATTGTCAAGACACGGAGTACTTGTGAAAAAGATTAAGATAAGATTTTTCATGGTTAAATTCCTCCTACACACCCTGTCTCAGACCACCGCTGACTTCGGTAACAGATTTCAGGTAAACCTGGAAAATGCCACACAGAGAGAGCTTTCAATGATTTATTCCATAAACAGGCAATTTGCTGGGTTGGAATCCCTGACTCACTCAGCTGTGGGGTAAAAGTCTGGGCTTCTATTTGCATTCATTTAAATGGCAATTAGCTGGTGCCATGTCACATCCAACTTACTACATTCCATAGAGTGGAGATTCAGGCCTGCTAGAGAACACTGTTCATGTTGAATACATAGTGATCATCCTTTGCGTTGAACTCAAACAGGGTCACAGGAAAAAATGTCTACAATCCTTTGAGTTCTGCAATTGTCATCAGTGTTGAAAAGCTGCTTTCTAAAACAAGAGACCTTATGTAGTAAGGTTTTCTGAGTAGTACTAAAGTGCCAGAGTCTACACTAAGAACTTTAAATACATCATCACAATTAATGCTACAACTACCCTATTACTACATAGGGATTACTACATAGGATTATTACATTATTACATAGGATTACTGCATCTTACTATCTGACTACTTCTCAAATGGAGAAATTAAGGCTGAGAGGTTAAGTAATTTGCCCAGAGTAGAGAGACCCTGGAGCCTAGTGAGCCTGGAGCCAGGATATAGATTCAGATAGCTTGTCTGGAAAGTCCATATGCTCAACCACTGGGCTTTGCAACATTTATACCAAAAGTCTGCTACTCCTTTATGAAGATACTACTCTTGACATATTGGGTATGAGTGGATTTGCCAGGGGGTGGTGAGAATGGATTTGCACTGATCCATCTATCCAAACTCAACCAGTCTCAAGGAACAATTTTGCAAGATGGCTGGCTAAATTTGGGTGGAGTTGTTGGTTCCAAGCCAGAGTAAATTTATTGGCTAACTTGGGGATAAATCTGAAACTTGAGCTCATTAACATGATGCTTTAATGAAAAAAGTTAGTAAGCGATAGACATTGTTACAAATAATTTATTTGATTGCTTGAAGCCACATTCTGCAAAGGAAATGAATAGTTAATTAAAAACAGAAATGTTCTTTTCTGTATGGTATACAAGATCAAACCTCTTAGTTATATTTTCCAAGGTTTTTTTTCCTGGAGCCATCAAATTTCCAATGTTGCTAAATATACCAAGTTCCCCAAATTCACATTATATTGCCTCCAAATGGCTCTAATTCCTTCGAAATGCCTGATAAATAGATCCATGGCTTGCTCTGAGATCAGTCCTGAAGATCAGGAGGAAGTTCTCGAAGTTGCCACAAATGTTGATCTCCTAGAGAAATTTCCTAGAGAATTTCCTAGAGAAAGCTCACAGACAGTTCACCCAAATCGATGAGTTCATTCTCCAAATCAAAGCATTTGATTAAAGATAATAACATACTGCTTTTAAAAAATGCTGATGTATGGTTTCACTCTTATGTGGATCCTGAGAAACTTAACAGAAACCCATGGGGGAGGGGAAGGAAAAAAAAAAAAAAAAAGAGAGGTTAGAGTGGAAGAGAGCCAAAGCATAAGAGACTCTTAAAAACTGAGAACAAACTGAGGGTTGATGGGGGGTGGGAGGGAGGGGGGGGTTGGTGATGGGTATTGAGGAGGGCACCTTTTGGGATGAGCACTGGGTGTTGTATGGAAACCAATTTGACAATAAACTTCATATATTGAATAAATAAATAAATAAATAAATGCTGATGGCTTCCCATAGATAAGAAAAATCAAAAGGATTAGTGGTTGTCACATAACAAAACTTTTTTTTTTTTCTTATTAAAGCATGGAGCAATGGCTCCCCAATGTAACTATTTCTTTCAAAAAACTTTTGTCAGTCATTTTTCAAGGTTTACCTTACATTTGGGAAGATTCAAACAAAGGAGTTTACACTGAAGAGCATGGAACCCTATTGTCCTTTTCAAAGATGTGTGTAACACCGTATTTGTGAGAATACACCACTCTGAAGAAAATGGCAGTCACCTGAAGCCTATGGGTTTCACAATTCCTGAATGTAGAGACTATCTCTTCTTGCAATTCTGATATCTGGAGAACCTTTGCATTTGACTTTGTGGAAGTAGACCATTCATTTACATGAAATAGAAACCAAATAAGTCAAAGGTTTGATTGCTGTGAAAGATCATTTTAGGAGCAAGGGAAATTGAAAAAATATCATTTGCCAAATATAATAGAGATATCATCCAAATGATACAGCCATACTTATAGGATTACAGATAGAAGTGAGAAGAACTGAATCCATTTTTTTTTTGTGGTTGTTGTTTCTGTTTAGTATCAGTGAGCCATACAACTAATAAGAGGTTTTGTGTTTTTTTTCTCATCATAAAAGCAACATTGGTTCAGTGTACAAAAATGGAAAATATAGACATTTATAAAGGACAAAATAATGCATAATTATACCATCATAAGACTTCTAATCACACATGATTATGCAAATAATATTTCTGTGTATTCTCTTTTTTTCTTTTTCTATGTATTTTTTACATGAATTTAATTGCAGTGTATATTTGCTTTGTAAGCAAATATGTGGTGAGCATTTGTGGTGAGATTTGTTGATACCATTAGTCTATTATGAAATCATGTTATTGGATATACAGTAGTCTAACTAGATATGATATCATTTACTACAGTAGTTCCAGGATTGCTGTGTTGCACATACCCAAGGGAAATCTGCCTTGCATTCTTGCATTTGCATTGCATTTTGCATTGTATTTTTAATTTGCATTTACATTGTATTCTGCACATGAAGCACCATTATATGGTCAAACAATTGTGCATGAGGAAACCCAACTATAACCTATCCCTTATTACTGAACTTCTAAGTTGTGTACAATTTTTTCTATTTTAATTATTCCATAACAATCATTCTTTTATGTATACAATAGTTTAATCTTAAGAGTTTTCATTTTTTCCAGAATTTTTATCCTATACCCACAAACCTGCTAATAATAGAGAATTTATGCCATTTCTACTTCCCATCTTTGTTGTTGTTGTCTTTTTCAATTTGGTCTCTTACAAGTGATCTCTTTCCTTATTCCATCTCTTAAGATACCAATGTTTATGATTTCATTGCCTTCTCAGGTACATGTATTAGCCAGTATTTTTAGCAACAATTAAAAAAGGACCCAACTCATAATGTCAACAACATAACGACTTATTATTTCACAACACAAGAACTCCTGAGATACAAACATTTCAGTTGACTCATTTAGCAGTTCAGTGATAACATCAAAGACCTAAG
Organism: Panthera uncia; assembly: GCF_023721935.1. NCBI lineage: Eukaryota > Metazoa > Chordata > Mammalia > Carnivora > Felidae > Panthera > Panthera uncia. The sequence continues at coordinate 129,523,988 of NC_064816.1, forward strand.
TTCCTTGCCATCTTCATAATGTTAACTTTAAGTTCGTTTTCTTGTGGTTGCAACATGGTTGCAGCAGCTTCCAGTTTCATACCTTCACACAGTATCTAAAGGTCAGGTGAGAGAAAACATTTTCCTTGTATGCTTTGTGTCCCAGATGATCTCTGGAGTAACTACTGAACTCAGCCACGGTAGCAGGAAAGCATCTATAAATCATACCGAATAACTGGGTGTGGTGTCATCTGCAGGTGACAAGATACCAGATTACTATCCCCTGACAGATTAATCAAGATTCATAATCCTGAGGTAGGTAAAAGGTCAGAAGCAATTGACATCCTGACCTGTGAGGAAAACTGAGACTCCAATAATAAGGAAGAAGAAGAGTGGCAGAGCAGAGATAAGAGAGTAGTCTGATATTGGGTAGGCAAACAACAAAGACAGACACGATCGTTAAAAAAAAAAAAAATTACCGCATCGCATTTCTCTTCCAAAAGCCTGTACCATTCCGCTACTCAATGAAGTACCTGAATAGACATTTCAAAATCTTCTGTGCACTTTGCTTAGATTATAAGCAAACATACATTCTCTATCCTTTGTTATTTTCTTTGCTCTTCTATATATCTAGCCTCTAGAACTCACTAACAACCCTTTTTATTATCGTTAGCCTGAAAACTTGCACTTGATTAACCATCCAATGTCTATTAGCTCATATTTGCCTGCTCTGACATTCTCTAACAAATGTCTTCAGTTTCTGTTGTTCTCTAGTTATTTTAATAATTAGGAAGAACATAATATTAAATCTTTAGGAAAGTACAGGGAATTATCCTACAGATGAAAGCTCGCATTATACTCAAAGCCAGTCTGTTATGGTTTGGCTGTAATGAAGGCTGCTTCTCCCAATGCAAATAACCAAGAACTTGCTCTTTTCTTCCGACTTGTTCCTACACTCCATGGGAAGACCAGATACTGTGAAATTAAATCATTTCTTAGCCATAGATGGCTATCATCACTTGGGAACTGACACTATTGTGGTAAGGTTAAATTCCAAAGAGCAGTGTTTTGTTCAGTACAAGGGCAGTCTCTGGGTTCCAGGCATATTCAGTTTAGTCAAGTGGAAAGAATAACCTCAGCGTTTTGTTTTGTTAATATATATTATTGTGAAAAAAATGCAGATGTGCAATTCAGAGTTAGAAATTCAATCATCCAAAAGGCAAATTTACTAATATGAAGCAATTCCTTTGTACATCAGTTTACCAGTTCTCCTTGAGTAGAATATCAGCATATCACTAATATTTTGGGGCTTATTTTTTCAAAGCCATCAAGAAAAATTATGAAAAATAATTCTTTATTGAGTAAAACTCTCCCATTGACCTCTAGAGGGATTTCTCAATCACTGTGCCTGCCCTTTATAATCACTCCCTACATCACATCAAATGTAGAAAAGACTTGACCCAGGGTTTTTCCAACACAAGTTTAGTGTTGACTTTTAAGATATAGGATGTATGTATAGATTGTGTGCCAGCCATCTAGACACAGCTAGAGGAATAACAGTGGACAGAAAAACACAAAGTATTCTCAATTTGCAAATGCTCTCTTCTCCTACAAATAGAGGTATGTGAAGTGTCATAACCTTAACTCTGTTTCATAAATTGCTTGTGAAATTGCTGGCTTCTAGTTTTCTCCTACCCTGCAAAGCCTTTGCTGTCAGCATACTTTTATTAGTGAAATACAACCCATAAAGAGCAAATTCTCCCAGGAAACAATAGCAGATAAGATTTAAGATTGTCTGAATCTGAAGCCAGCCAGAGAGCACTCTACTGCTATAAAATAAAACAGCAACAGCCAAGTGCAAGGCCTTCAAGACTCAATTTCTGAAAACAGATATTGCAAAGGAGCCAACACAGGGGAAGTGATCAACCATGAGCAAGCAACTCATGAAAGGAATACAAGTTGAAATGAATTTTCAAACATATTCAGCTACATTAGTAAAAGGTTCTATTTTCTTTCAAATCCCTGTCTTTGTATTACATATAATCACGAGTTCCATTTGTTATTTTTTCTTATTAATTGAGGAAAAAACTCGAATAATACCTAGGAAAGCTAAATTTACTAAAAATGAAAAGCCAATATGTCATTGTTTCTCTTTCAAGGGAGCTGTTTTATTTCAAGTATATAGTTTGTCTTTTTTTTATATTTCAAATACCAAAAATAGATGAAGTTTCTAAAACTAAAGATAAAAATACTATTACCAAATATTTATTCATCCATTGTCATCCATATTCTTCTGGTGGTGAGTGCTCTTGCAAAGAAAAGAGAAACAGTAAAACATAATAAATTTTAAAGTAATTATGACATTATAAATGCAAGAATTTTAAAATGCTTCCTAAAAAAAATAAAATGCTTCCAAGAAGTGATTTCTCCCCAAAATAAAGTCTTAGTGGGCTCCAGATGGCTGACAAATAATCTACACTTGCACACAATGAAGGCAGCACTAATTCTGGAATCAGACAACTTGGATTCTTACACTAAATTATTCAATTTTGTACAGGTTGCATCATGCATTTAAGGCTCTTCTGCAGAGAGATTCACCATGCACACACCTTGTCAATAAAAACAAGCTCTGAAAATGAGCCAGCATCCAGTGTTTATCTAAGGACTCTAATGAGCCCCTTGTTTATCTCATGATACCCGACTACACATTTTGGTAGAGTCCAGGATGCAAATGCTACAATGCACATGTTTAGTATGAGTAACCTTACTTGAATTAGCAAACACTTTTTATTCAGCGCATCATAAATACTAATGGTGGGAGTGTGCAGACATGCATGCACTCTGGACCAGGAAAAGTGGCCTTTCGAGATGAAGCACCTTGCAGGCAGGTAGAGGTGAGTGGGTGAGTACAGGGACAGTGCTTCAGAATGAACACACCCATGTGCAAACATCACACTCTACATGACTTTGCCGTGGATCGGTTCTATTCAGAGAATCGTGTGACTGTCAATTAGTTGGTAAAAATAAAATATTCAGACTAAAATTTCTTAAAACAATATAAAAATTATTTTCTCATGTAAAAAGAAATCAGTAAGTAGATAGTTCAAGAGTTAGCCAATTCATAGATACAGTGAAGTTATCAAGAATTTCTTCGTATTTCCGTTCTTAATGCTACAGTGTTGCCAATGTTTCCCCTCATAAATCCAAAATGACTTCAGCAATTCCACAAACTCTTAACTGTTTTTACCGATTTAGTAGATTTTATTGAATGAATTTTTTTCCATTTGCTCTTTGTTCTTAGGACAATTTTCAGAGACTATATTTTTTAAGTTTTTATTTAAATTTCCGTTAGTTAACATACAGTGTAATATTAGCTTCAGGTGTACAATATAGTGATCCAATAATCCCATACAACACCCAGTGCTCATCACAAGTGCACTCCTTACTCCCATCACCTATTTAACCCATCCCCCCACTCACCTCCCTTCTGATAACCATCATTTTGTTTTCTATAGTTATATATATAATTATATATGTATATATATATATAGTTATATATTTAGTTATATATAGTTGTATATATATAGTTATAGAGTGTTTCTTGATTTGCTTCTCTCTCTCCCTTTTCCCCCTTTGCTTGTTTGTTTTGTTTCTTAAATCCCACATATGAGTGAAATCATGTGGGCAATTCTCAGAGACTTTAAATAATTATTTAGTTTTTCATTTTCACCAGTTAAATTGCTGCTTTGCTGGGGAAAGAGTCCACCAAGTTCCTTACTCTGCTACTCTGGATGTCTCACCTTTCAAGGTTTCTTGAGGCTAGGCTTCAATATTGTACCCCATTACTTCTGTTACAGTCTGTTGCTGAAACTGGGTCACAAGATTGGTCTAACTTCAAGAAGTGGGGAGACAGACTCTGCCTCTTCACACTGGAAATCGCAAAGTCATGCTGCAAAGGGTTTGGATACAAAGAAGTTTTGATAGCTGAGGCCACAGTCAATTCACCACCAGGAGAAATACCTGAGACCTCCAGGAGAGTTCTCCCTGGACTGCTAGACAGGACTGGACACATGCCTATGCCTCAGCTGCAAGAATAACTGGGATTGCCAGAGTCTGACATTTTCAGGTTCGATACCGACAAGCAAACTGCTAGTGTGGAGGGGTGGGAAGCAAATGGCTGTTTGGTAGGCAACCCACAGTGTCTGTCAAATCGTACAACCTTTTACCTCAATGCGAGAAAGCTATTCTAGTTCTAAGGTCAAAGGGTATGCAACGTAACGGTTCTTTAAAATTTCCTTCCAGAAAGCTCATATATCATTTAAAACACCTACTAACAAGTCAATGGAGAATTTCCTCAATAATTCACTTACATTGCAGCAATTTTTTCTAACACAGGAAGGTAACTTTTGTGAGGAATTTGCTAGAATCTTCTATCAGCTCTTCTACTAATTATTGGTATATCTTAAACTAAATCTATATAACATACCTATCCTTCAGCTTATTTCAAGGATCAAATGTCTTGGAATAGTATATATTTAAAATGTTGTAAAACAAAAGATGATACAAATATAAATTAGATATGAATATAATTTCATATATGTGATATTAGCAATTGTAAACTGTACCAAATCTTACTCTGCCTTTAACATATCTTCCACTGAAATCTTGCTCTTATGATCTTTAATTAGATTTTCACTTTGCTGTACTATCATAGTAGCATTATTCACTTAACAATACAGATGTTTCCTTCTTGTAGTTTTTATTGGCTCAAAATGAATGCAAGTGTTAGTTCAAACAAAGGTGAGAGTGAAATTTAAAGGGGAGGTGGTAGAATGTCCACTAGAAGACAGAAATTCTGATCAACACTGTTGGGAAATTTCTAGCTTCCAAGTGTCAATCCAGGAGAAGAGATGAAACACCTTACAGAAACAAACAAACAAACAAAAACCCCCAAACCACAGCCAGCTGATACTTCCCCGTCCCCTTGGGAATGGCAGCAAGCCAGGGCAGACCACAAAAACCAATGAAAATCCTTCATCCTATTTATACTAGATCACATTTCACCATTTCTGACAGATGGAAACTTTGGAGAAGAATATTAATGACCATTTGGAGATGAACTGGTCATTTACAGAAACAGTAATAAGCAAATGATATTTTACACAGAGACTCCCTAGATTTGTAAAATCTAGAAGCCAGAACCTGGGGCTTCAATAATTTTTTTAAGGTTAATAAAGAGTAATTCTGTAGAACTTCCAGATACAGTAAAATAGTCCACTGGTACCACACTATGGTATTTTTAAAAGTCTCTATTAATTCATTTTTTCTATAAATTCTAGAGTTATGTAACAGGTATTATCTGGATTATAAACATATGATCTGTTTTCACCAATCATAAGCCAAAGTTACTGGTATCTTACAAGGGATTGTGAAAGATGCCTGCTATCAAGAGGCAATGGGTGACATCTTTGAGGAGGCTTCCAAAGCAACCCCCACAGTTGGTAGCAGCCACTGTGCTAGCCAAAGTCCTAGAAGGCACCCCTTGGACAGAGGTAAAAGCACCCCTTATTCATCCTGGCTGGAAGTCCCATTCACCATATTGGTAGGCTAAGGAGAAGAGGGGTAACAAATATCTGCAAAGAAAATGAACTCTATGCTTCCTAAAGTTAGTAAGATTATCCTAATCTTTTTTGCCTCTCCCAAATTTCATGGCTATCAACCTAAATGCTGAAGTACAAGACCAAGATTATTCTGACTGGAACAAAAAGATAAAAGATCATGCATAGCTACATATTTTATTCAAATAACCTTCACATAAATATGATTGCCAAATTCCTTTAAATGTGAATCATAATATCTCTTAATAAAACTGATGATCAAAGGGATTCCCTGGCTATTTTAGGAGCTTCACATTTTCTATGCTAAATTATCTAATATATCAAACTTGAGCTCTCTTAACAGAAACTAGACATTAGAGTAAACAGTCCAAATCTTCCTCCAACAGAGGTTTTTCTGGTAGCCAAGATTTGCAGTCATCTGTAAAGAAGAATAACAAGGACCCCTCAAAGAACTGCCTCAGGATTATCCCTGCACATGTCAAGAGGAAGCCCCAGAAATGATGTGCCTGCAATAGTATGAAATATACAAAACATGCTAAGGGCACAGGGTGTGTTTACTTTGTTGTTTTGGATACAGACAACACATACTACACAATGTTGAATGAACAATACAAACTTTCATCAGACAAAATGAGTTATTTTATTTAAAAAAAAAATTTTTTTTAACGTTTATTTATTTTTGAGACAGAGAGAGAGACAGAGTATGAACGGGGGAGGGTCAGAGAGAGAGGGAGACACAGAATCTGAAACAGGCTCCAGGCTCTGAGCTGTCAGCACAGAGCCCGACGCGGGCTCGAACTCACTGGCCGCAAGATCATGACCTGAGCCGAAGTCGGATGCTCAACCAACTGAGCCCCTCAGGCACCCCGCACCCCAAAATGAGTTATTTTAAAGCACGTAAAGCAAAGTGCTTGGGTTCAGGGGGAATCACAATGAAGGAAATTATTTATTTTTAATTTAAAAAAATTTTTTTAAATATTTATTTATTTTTGAGAGAGAGAGTAAGTGAGGGAAGGAGCAGAGACAGAGGGAGACACAACATTTGAAGCAGGCTCCTGGCTCTGAGTTGTCATCACAGAGCCAGATGCAGGACTCAAACCCATGAACTCTAAGATCATGACCTGAGCCAAAGTCAGACACTTAACCAACTGAGCCACCCAAGTGCCCCGAAATTATTTATTTCTTTTAAGTTTTATTTATTTATTTTGAGAAAGAGAGAGCACTAGCAGGTGGAAGGGCAGAGAGAGAGGGAGAAACAAAATCTCAAGTAGGCTTCATGCTGTTAGCACAGAGCCCCATGAGGGGCTTGATCTCATGAAGTGTGAGATCATGACCTGAGCCCAAATCAAGAGTCAGACACTTAACTGACTGAGAAAACCAGGTGCCCCAGAAGGAAATTATTTAAGAAGAAATGTTGATGAGACTTATTGCAAATCTATGGCTAAATACAATAGTGAATAGTTAATTATATGGAATTCTAGATTTTATTATTGTAGTATAATTACTGTAAAATTAGAACTGTCTAGATAATGCTGGTGACACTGATGCATTCGGTATCTGGTAAAGACAGGATCATATTTAAACAAATGTTCAATGAGCCTTAAAATGTTAGAGGTAGTAAGTTTGAGTGAAGATTAAGAAAATGTGGGGGCGCCTGGGTGGCTCAGTCGGTTAAGCGTCCGACTTCAGCTCAGGTCATGATCTCACGGTCCGTGAGTTCGAGCCCCGCGTCGGGCTCTGGGCTGACGGCTCGGAGCCTGGAGCCTGCTTCACATTCTGTGTCTCCCTCTCTCTCTGGCCCTCCCCCATTCATGCTCTGTCTCTCTCTGTCTCAAAAATAAATAAACATTTAAAAAAATTAAAAAAAAAAGAAAATGTGTAATTTCACAGAATGGCAACTTCACAAGAAATAGAAAAACAGCATAAATGCCTCTAAAATGAGGAATCACTTAAGGTGGCCCATGGAGGGATGTTAGCAAGGAACGGTGATTGGAAACTTTGAAAAGGAAAATAGAAAAATAAACACAAGAAAATTTCCTGACAGTCAACCCTTTTCAGTCTCCAGGGAGTCAATGGAAAATCCATCATTTAGGTCATATTAAACTGTATTATTCAGAATATTAATGAAACTTTGTATTTCCACTTCTCAACTTTGCACTCTGGGAAAATATGTGTGTTGCCCTCAACAGCAGAATTCTTCAGTTTTGGTTTATTTTCTTTTTAACTCCTCCTTCATCAACTGTCAGTGATAGCTGGAAATAAAGATAACACGGAGCAAACGTGGAAATGAGTAGTTCCCAATTCTATTTCCCAATGTAAGTGAATATATTAATCCACTTAATTGTCTCAGAAAAGGATATTGATGGTTAATAAATGATTTGTAAATAATTCCCAAAATACTATCGAAATTACAGTTTCTATGACAGAGTCAAAATCCATATATGTAATCATTTCAATTGTCTAAAATATATGGATTAGATTCAAATTTTCATAATTCATAGAGAAAATCTGATCTCCAACTCAGACCATAGGGACTCTTATTAATTTTTTAAAGTGAAGTGACATATCCTTGATATTAAGAAGGTTCACTTCAGGGGCACCTGAATGGCTCAGTTAGTTAAGCATCCAACTCTTGATTTCTACTCAGGTCATGATTTCATGGAGTTGTGAGATCAAGCTCCATGTCAGGATCCACACTGGCCATGGAGCCTGCTTAAGATTCTCTCTCTTCCTCTCTCCCTGCGCCTCACCCACACTCTCTCTCTCTCAAAATAAATAAATAAACTTAAAAAAAAAATAAAGTTCACTTTAAGTGTGTTTGAAAGTTAAATGAAGTAAACTAGATGTTCTATATTAATATTTTTAGGTACCATTTTATTTTAGCACAAATAATATGTCAGATATAATTTAATATTAATTGATACCTAAATAATTCTGTCTGTCCTATGGTAACAGTGGTCTCTGTTATATATTTCACAATTTTTACAGAGCAGCACTCAGAAGACTATGGAAAATGTTTTCTTACCCCTTTGAAGATGACATGTGGATATTGTGAAGGTCAGGTGTCTACACCAAGTACTATTTTTCATTCAACATTATTCTTCCTTTTGCAGACTGAACTAGTAGTCCAGATATTGTCCATTAATATTTGCAAGGTCTCTTGCAGATTTGAAGATTCTACCAATTAAGTCTTCCATAGAATATCTCCATAAGTAGTTACATATCTATTGTGGCTCAGGTTTCACCTGTACATGTACATGACCAGTTACTTTCACCACTAATGTAATCTGAGTGACTAGGAAAGAAAATGATGCCAGAATAATCTTCCACACTTTCTTCTCTCTTTTTTTCTGAATATCTCCTATTTTCTCGCCAAAAATAATTATTCCATATAAATTTTCTCAGCTATTTTTATGGATTACCCACTACATATAAGCCACTCTGTAGCTCATTTCCTTTATTATGCATGTTCACAACAAGCTTGGAGTCCCCTTTCTACTGTTGATCTCAAGTTGAGTGTCACTCCTTATAGTTGTGATGCTGAACTCCATTCCCACATTTCCTGCTTTATGTAGTGGGAGTGGAAGAAGCATAGAGGTGACTACAGAAACTCTCTCTCTCTCTTTCTCTCTCTCTCTCTCTCTTTCTCTCTCTCTCTCACACACACACACACAGTAGAGTTCCTTACGCAGAGAAAACATGAGCTATTTGTCTTTCTGATTGTCCTGTGGATGAGGAAGGAAAAAAGATGCAGAAGAAGGAACATGCTGAATTCTGGGACCCTAGTCTGCTTCTGCTTAGGACAGAGAACTTATGTTTTTGAGGCCAGCCTTTTACCACACAGGATGCCAGAGTGATCTCCTCAAGCATGTGTTTCTGTCTGCAAAGATGCCCTGAGAGGGGATTCTATTTGTTCATGAAAAGTAGGATAAGAGGCCTGAAGCAAAATATGTTTCACCTCACGGTGGAATCAGAGTGCATAATGTGGAAACACAGCATAGAATTTGCTTCTCTGGAAGGTGTATTAGGATGCATTTATCTACAAGAAAGCAAAAAACTGGTTAATAAGAGTTTAAACAAATGGGAAATTATTTTATTATAAGTTTAAAGGTAAATGGCTGGTGACATGGGTTTATTGGTTCTGTGATGTGATGGTTGTTATCTGATTCATTCACCTTTCCCTCACGGTCATTAGATAATTGCCAGAACTGTAGGGAACATGTCCCCATTCGAGAAGAAAGAACAAGGGGATAAGGGAAGATCTCAGCAGATGTCTGCTTCATTAGCCACACAGCCACGCTCAGTTCTATGGGTGGCTGGAAAAGCAAGAGTTTTACTTTTTCAGCCTCTGTAATTGGGATTGGAAAGGAAGAAAAGTTAAAATTAAATGCTGAGCAAGCCAACCAACAGTGTCTGCCACAGAAGGGGTCCTGGGCTCAAATGTATCCATTTATTTTTATTTCTCTTGGAAATACCCAGGAAGCACATCACACCTGTTGAGTAACACTCAAATTCTAATGTCACTGTGCACCTATAAGTTAGGGAGTTCTTCCTTGCTTCATTGAATTTGAGCATGTTGTGTGTTTTGGGGGTCTGCAATTTCTTTAATACCCTAACCACGCTGCTCGCTATGATCCAACTATTATCAAGGTTATAGACTCTATACTCTGGTTTTACACCCCATGCTCATATTTAAATGCTAAACTGCAGAGAAGAAGACTGAATAGAAAAAAATATGTTCCCTCTTAAATCATCATGTTCATTCATTCATTCATATTTTGTTCAATACACACAATATGACTATCCTAATCACATCCCAGGCTCAATTGTTTTTTCCTTTTGCAATTTCAGATGGCGCCTGCAAGCCTGAATGTCTAGTTAAAAACTCTTATTTGTCCTTGGTTTTTTCCTCTTGCTTCAATTCTTCCTCTAATTCCGGCTCTACCCACCCAGTCTTTGATTTTTCTCACAGAACCCTTTGCTTTTCTAGTTATTAATCTCTCTTAAAGAAAGAGCTTCCTCCCTTGGATGCTATGTAATCTTTCTCAAGACCACACAATGTGCCTTTTTGTGTGATGATGGTGGACAGATGTGATTTTCCAATGGCTTCTATTTTACTTGCTTATTTATATATTCTTGAGACTTCAGTCATTAGTCTGGAACAAAATAAATCAGGATATTTATTTTTCCTATTTATATTGAGATGAATTTTCATTAATTTGGAATGATTTTGTGGCTTTTTATTAATTTGAAATGATTTGTTAATTATACAAAGTTCTTAAACCCCTTATTGAAAATCATAAACAATACTAGGCAAGGTTAAAAGGCACAAGTTTGTCTTTCAAAGGGGATTTTTAAAAGCAAGGCTTCTATTATTGAACAGTAGCTTATTTTCCACAGAACTGTTTTCACAATATTTATGCAAAATGAACAAGTAAGTGCTCCACAACACATGCATTAAAAGATTTACAATTATATTTCTTTTCTTTGAAATGAGTATTTCATGTTAACAGAAAATATTTGATCCAGAAGAGAGTTTATTCGTCACTTAGGATTAAATCTTGTTTTACAGATAAAGATATGTAAACAACAGAAGCTGAACAAAGCAACCAAGGGTTCATGGTTTGAGTGGCAAAGCCAGATTGTAAACCAGGTTCCTGATGCCCAGTTCTGGGCTCTTTCAAGATTACCTATCTCTCAAGGGCTCACCCCTACAATAAGCAACTATGAATATCATCCCTGCATCTGAAAGGTCATGTGGTAAAAGGCCCAGACAGTGGATATAGCTGTTTGGCAGGGCCATATTATGGCCATGTCAGGAACCAACTATTGGGTGGTGGGCAAGGAAGGAAAAGAGGGAATGGAGATGAGACCATGACTGTGGACTTGCTACACCTGGCTTGGTGGGACTCTGGCACCTATCACCTATGTTCTCCACATTCACTGAGTCAGACTGGGACAAGAGTGGTAGGGAAAAGGCTACAGGGTCTAAAAGAGAGAGAAGGAATCATTTCCAAAGACAGATTTCTCTTGGATTCAGAAAATTAGATAAGCATCGCCTGGTAGAGGTTAATTGTAGTTTCCTTCCTTCCTTAGCTGGTTTAAAACATGTTGATCAACTGACTTTCAGGCAATTTTACTTAAGAAGTGTGGTGAGGTGGAATAGAGAAAAGGAAAACATCAATCCCCACAGCAACTTCAGCTGAACATTTTCAGAGGACTTGTACGAGCGGCATAACTACCAACCCTTTTAAAAGCACACTTTCTGAAAGAAAATCCTTTTTTTAACTCAGTCCACTCCTTAGTGTCTCTAATTTATACATCCATTCAGGCATCAAATTTAGAAACTACCTACTATAGCCAAACAACTTAATCATTGTCAATATTTACAATAAAAAGATGGCTTTTTTTTTTTTTAATGCAATGAAGGCTTGGAAAACACGAAATCCTTCTTTTTAAGGTGTTTGTAAACATTCATTCCACCAATTTGAAATAAGTTATTGTGTTTGTGTTTGGAGCAAACAATTCCAATGTCCCATACTAGAAAAGCAATTCATCCTATTATCTTGAATGTTAAAACAACAAATAAAACACTCCTAATAGAATTGGCCAAGAAAGAATGGGGTGCATTCAGGGTATACCAGTTCAGAGGGTATGTCTTATTTAAACCATGTCATCATGTTATATAAAACTTGCTCCCAATCAAGAACAGCACTTAAATAAGTTGGAGAGTTAAAATGGTGGCATTAACTAATATATATTTTTAAACTTCAGAGCAATTTCCTCGCCATTATGGACAAAGATATTTGATGTACATTAATTATGTATAAGGAGTTGATTTTCTCCCTGTCTCCCCAATCCCAATCCCATTCCTGGTCTTCAATAAAGTAGATTGAAGAGAAAGAAGTTTTGTTAGCATAATGCACACACAAAAGAACACATGAACCATAGTAAATATGTGTCTCCATGTGTACCAGCCATCCTCCTAGTAACACCAATGTCTGAATTACTCCACTCTGCTCTCCTCCTAGATCCCTTTCTCTATTTGGAGGAGTAGAATCATAATCTGCAGATCCCTCATATCCCTGGAAGGGACTTTAGAACCACATAATTTTCAGGGGGAAACATAGACAAGAAACAGATATTCCTCTTATAAATATTACTGCCTTGTAGCATAACTTGGAATTGCTATTTTATTTTACTGGTAAGTTTATATTCCATCCTACCAAATGATGGCATGTTGCAGTAGAGAAAAAGCCATGTCTTACTACATAGTTACATGTATAATTACCCTACACACAAATTTCCCAAACAATTAAATTGTATATGCAGTTCCGTATCCATTTAGCACATATTATTGTCATTGTTTTGCCTTCCATTGTGCCTTCAGTAAAGATTGTTAATGTGTCTTAAGCCACAAGCCATGTGAAAGCAGAGAAAAATATGTTTTACACAGTCTTCAACAGATTCTATTGCCCAATCTGTTGCCCTCTCCATCTCTAAACCACTTCTACAGTCTAATACAAAGGATTGCCTGATTTATCATTCCTGGGGATTTAGGCAGAGTGCCACTAAAGAAACCATCAGCCCAGGAAACAAATACCATTAAAAAACAAAAAACCAAAAAACAGCTTCCTCCAGATCAGATGCTGCTGACAAGCTTGTAGAAAAGACATCAGCAAAGAAAAAAATTCAAAAGATAATGTATTTCATCCAGCACCTGGCACATTATAACACTCATGAAAAGAAAATAATCCCTGTATTTAAATGAGAGGACTAACCTGAACAGTCCACATTTAACTTTGATACAATCAGTAAAGGAAAGTATCATCAGTGAACACTGTCACCCAAGTATTCTCCAAAGAGGGAGGGGTCAAGAAAGGTCTTGTGAAAATTACCAAAATAAGATCAAAATCAACTAAATCATTAAAAAATGTAATTGTGAAATGGGAAGGATTGAAAATTTTAATAATAAGATCCTATCATTAGGAAAGATTAGAATGATTGTCTAAACATATTTCACTTCATATTAGAAGGAAAGATGGTAGGCATTCTTTATACTTTTTCATTATCATCCCATTGCCCAGAAGTTAGCCATCTTTTGGCAGATTTGCCAAATTAGTCTAACCAATGATTATTAACATATGCTTTAATGTCCCAAACCTAAGAACTGATGCTATGCCAAAGAAAACAGGGTGGAAACAAAAGAAATGTAAGGAATTCAGCCTCACCTTTTCAAGTTTTTATGAGAAGCTATTTCATAAAAAATAAAAATACTTGTATTAATATAGAAAGTTTATTTTAACTTAAGAGTGTGTGGGTAGTAGATGAAACAATGGAAGGTAGCCGAGCCCAGGATACAGAGCGAAACATTAAGTGCAGAAGGAAGTACAAATTTGTCTGTGAATCTGGTTCCTCCATTTTCTGTTGGATTCTACGTAGGCTCCCACTGAGTGAGTGACTGAGTGTAGAACCAAAGACTAGACAAGAGTTAACCAACTTCCGAATTCTCTTCCTTCTCCACCTACCACATCTCTTTTCAAAATACAACCTCCACCCACCCACCTCCAAAAAGTTTTCTTCAGTTTAAAGTAGCCCCTTAAATATGCAGATAATGGTGTTCCCAATGTCTTTTTCTTAGATAGTTTGTTTATTTGCACAGATGTTAGCTAGTCTCTTTATTATTTCTCACATCACGCCTTCCCTCCATGTTTACTTCTCCGGTTTTACACCAGCGGTGTGGTATTATTTCTCCAAATAAAGCAAATGTGCCAAAGTATCATCTTACAGTGGTCTCTGCTAACTTGCTTCTTTGCCCCCAACTATGTCACTTCTAGGTTTTTCTGCAGTCCATGGGAACTTCTCAAAGATTTTGAATAATAGCTGACATTTCGTGTGTTACACCTGGCACAATGCGCTGTTTTTCATGCATTATCTTATTTGGTCTCTAAAATACTCTATGAGACATGCACTACTATTATCCCCATTTTTAAGATGAGGAAACTGAAGCTTGGAAAGATTAACTCACTTGCCAAAGGTGAATCATAGAGCTAGGATCTGAGTTTGAAGAGGCTAACTCTAAAACCCACACTCTTAAGCAGTGTGATAAACCTGTGACCTCCTAAGAAAATATCAAATCTGTCTAAATTGCCTTCTAAAATACAAATAGAGAAAGAAAGAGAAAAGGAGAGCAGAAGACACATTCTCTCATCCTGTCACCTTTCCTCCCAAAACCCATGTGGAAAACACCCCTACTTAAAACTTTATTCAAAAATGACCATTGTGCCAGTGTCCATGCACTTTTCTTAAATTCATTATAATAACCGAGAGAATCTTTAGCTTTTCAAAAAAGAACTGTTATTGGGGCTCCTGGGTGGCTCAGTTGGTTAAGCATCTGACTTTGACTCGGGTCATGATCTCATGGTTCATTAGCTGGTGCCCTGCATCAGGCTCTGTCCTGACAGCTCAGAGTCCAGAGCCTGCTTCAGATTCTGTGTCACCCTCTCTCTCTGCTCCACCCCCAACTCACACTCTGTCTCTCTCTCTCAAAAAAAATAATAAACATTTTTTTAAAAAAGGAAAAGTAGGCGATAAATATATCAAGAGCTCCTGAAATGAACCTCTTATAATACTGCACTAAGACAAAAAAAAAAAAAAAAAAAAAGAATAAATTAAATAATTAATTGTTTTGGAGACCCTTGACCAAAACAGGGAAATGCCTCTTGAGAATGGCTCTCATCTTCTGAGGATGCATCTGCATATGAAGCAGGGCAAGGATGTATGACTCAGAAATTCCATTCACTGGAAGTCAAAGGCATTTTTTTTCTATCTGGGCTTAAAGCCAATGTCACCATAGCCTCTACAGATCCAGTGTAGCTCTGAGTTATTTGACCTTAGAAGTATAATCATAAAGATAAATTTAAAACAGCATTCCAGGAGTTGACATTCTATTATAAAGTGAATAAATATGGCTGAGGCATAGAACTAAAAAAAAGGCATCACTATATACATGAAATTATTATTAAAAAGTTTGAAATCTTCACCAACATTTATCCCCTTATGACATACACACACAAAACTAAGTTATGTGATTCCTAGATCTGGCTTACTGAAAAAGGAGACCATACAATTTAGGTTAAATTCAATTCGATTCAAGAAATAGTTACTGTACTTACTAAGAATAAGGTAATTAGCTAGGATACAATAGTGAACAAGATAAAGTCTGTCCCATGGTGTAGAATAGTATGTGAAGAATTAATTTAGAACAAAGGATGAAATGGAAAGTGATGTTAAATTAATGTATTTCTTAGATTATATTGTACCTAATATTAGCATTCCTACACTTCATTTTGTTAGTCATTGATACAAATTTTGATTCTAATATTTTTAATTTTTTAAAAAATTTATTCTTGGAACTTCCTGTTCTTTTTCATTTTTTTTTCTATTGATGATTTTTATTTGATGTATCTTTTTACATTTTTCAAAATTTCTACAATAAAAATATTTTATAACTGGGAAAACCATTTTATTTAACAAGTTGTTTAAGCAACTTATTTAAGGAACAGTGCTTGGGAAGTAAGAAAATAGAAGTAGTGTCACCTATTCTTTTGGGGACCATGTCTGGGACAGGAGATGACAGGTGATGTGTCACTAGTAAAGAATGAAGAATTGCAGGATTTTTTTTTACATCCAAGTTAGTTAGCATATAGCACAACAATGATTTCAGGAGTAGATTCCAGTGATTCATCCCCTATGTATATCACCCAATGCTCATCCCAACAAGTGTCTTCCTTAATGCTCTTTACCCATGTAGCCCATCCCTCCTCCCACAACCCTCCAGCAACCCTCTGTTTGTTCTCTATATGTAAGAGTCTCTTATGTTTTGTCCCCCTCCCTGTTTTTATATTATTTTTGCTTCCCTTCCCTTATGTTTATCTGTTTTGTACCTTAAAGTCCTCATATGAGTGAAGTCATAACGATATTTGTCTTTTTCTGACTAATTCCGCTTAGCATATACCCTCTAGTTCCATCCACGTAGTTGCAAATGGCAAGACTTCATTCTTTTTGACTGCTGAGTAATACTCCATTGTATGTACATACCGCCTCTTTATCCATTCATCTATCAATGGACATTTGGGCTCTTTTCATATTTTGCCTACTATAGATAGCGCTGCTATAAACATTGGGGTGCATGTGCTCCTTTGAAACAGCATACCTGTATCCCTTGGATAAATACCTTAGTAGTGCAATTGCTGGGTCATAGGGTAATTCTATTTTTAATTTTTTTAGGAATCTCCATACTGTTTTCCAGAGTGGCTGCACCAGTTTGCATTCCCACCAGCAGTGCAAAAGAGATCCTCTTTCTCCACAACTTCACCAACATCTGTTGTTGCCTGAGTTGTTAATTTTAGCCATTCTGACAGGTATGAGGTGGATCGCATTGTGGTTTTAATCTGTATTTCCCTGATGATGAGTGATATTGAGCATTTTTTCATGTGTCTGTTAGGCACCTGGATGTCTTCTTTGGAGAAGTGTCTATTCACTCTTTTTCCCATTTCTTCACTGGATTATTTGTTTTTTTGGGTGTCGAGTTTGACAAGTTCTTTATAGATTTTGGATTCTAACCCTTTATCTGATATGTCGTTTGCAAATATGTTCTCCCATTCTGTCAATTGCCTTTTAGTTTTGCTGATTGTTCCCTTCATTTTGCAGAAGCTTTTTATTTTGATGAGGTCCCAATAGTCATTTTTGCTTTTGTTGTCCTTGCCTCTGGAGACATGTTGAGTAAGAAGTTGCTGCGGCCGAGATCAAAGAGGTTTTTGCCTGCTTTCTCCTTTAGGATTTTGATGGCCTCCTGTCTTATGTTTAGGTCTTCCATCCATTTTGAGTTTATTTTTGTGTATGGTGTAACAAAGTGGTCCAGAGTCATTTTTCTGCATGTTGCTGTCCAGTTTTCCCAGCACCATTTGCTGAAGAGACTATCTTTATTCCACTGGACATTCTTTCCTGCTTTGTCAAAGATTAGTTGGCCATATGTTTGTGGGTCCATTTCTGGGTCCTCTATTCTGTTCCACTGATCCGAGTATCTGTTTTTGTGCCAGTACCATGCTGTCTTAATGATTACAGCCTTGTAATATGTCTTGAAATCTGGGATTGTGATGCCTCCAGCTTTGGTTTTCTTTTTCAGGATTGCTTTGGCTATTCAGGGTCTTTTCTGGTTCCACACAAATTTTAGGATTGCTTGTTCTAGCCTTTCTGTTCTTTTTAAAAAAATTGTTTTGCAACATTTCAGTTTTATGTTTATTTAAGAGAAAGGAAGCAAGTGCAAATGGAGGAGGGGCAAAGAGAGAGAATCCCAAGCAGGTTCCACACTGTCAACACAGAGCCCAATGCAGGACTCAACCCCCCGAACCCTGAAATCATGACTTGAGTGGAAATCAAGAGTCAGACTCTTAAGAGACTGAGCCACCCAGGTGCCTCAGAACTTCTTCTTCCTGTTTTGTTGATACACTATCTCTTGACTGTTTCTGAAGATATTAATGATTTTTTTAAGTTTTCTGTTTTCTCCATGAGTTACATTTCCTCAATTTTATTTTTCTCAGTTATTTGGTGATTCCTCATATGTTAGAATGCCTTTTTTGTTTCTCTGTGATTTCAGGCATTTTTCATAGAATTTTGGAATCAGTTATCATAGAAGAAGGGTGGCTTATGCTACCAGGCAGAGAGCAGAGTGCTAGCAGCATGTCTTCTGGATTTGGGGGCTTCCTGCTGCTCCTAGGACCTCTCTATTCCCCTCTGTCTCTGTCTTTCAATCTGCCTCTCTGTCTCATCAGGGCCAACACATATGCTCACTACCCTTCATTGCAAGGAAAAACATTGCTAAAAAACTCTCACATTTCAGTAGAAACATGGGAAAGGAAAAGAGATAACTGCTTCAGTTATGACAAATACAGTATTATAATCATGCACCTTAAGAATGTCCAGATTAATCCAATCCTAACAACATTCCTGACATGAATTTCACAAAACTCTTGCTTTCTACAGTCAGTTATTCTGGACACACACACACACACACACACACACGCACTCTACCATCTTGCTCCCTGCTGATTATTCTACCTGTGTACCGTACATTTTTCACACAATGGTCCACAAGTTTCTCAGTTTTGTGAAAATATAATTTTATTTCATGTAACAAATTTATTATCTATCATGAGCTCCTAATATGATGATATTAAAAATCTCAATTTATTCAAATTCCATTTCTCTTAGTCCAATTCAGTGATTCCTTTAAACCAATCCCAATTTTTTTCATTTACATTTAACATATATGTGTTCTTATTTTACCCCTAACCCATATTCCTTATTCAAGGGGGTATGTAGTCATTAAGGAACTGCCACCCTACAGTGGTGGTGGGAACAAAAAGTCTTTTAGTCTCCCTTTTTCTTCATCCTGTGCTGAGATCCTTTTTAATGATATGACTTGACTCATGTAGAAGTGAGGAGCATGTGTGAAGTGTATTTTACACTTGGAGAATAATTGTCTTTGGGTGAGTCACCTGGTACTTTAGCATTGTTAATCTCACCCATTGCTGGTATGGTCCACTCACATTTCTGCTTACTACTTTCCCAGTTCCAAGACCTTTTGGTCAACTTGTCCCTTCTCCCAAATATGAATACACCATTTCACTGTTCCTAGTAGAGTGTTCCACATCTATGAGGATGCTACCTTTCAAGATTTTCAATGGGCAGTGGGATACAAGACCATTTATTCTCATATTCTTACTTAAAGCTAATTATATCATCTCCTCTTTCTGCCACACTCCTCCACACACCAGACTCCTAATGGGGAGTAGCAGAACACATGGTCACTGCAATACTAATTTACTTATTTTCTAAACTCTCCTCTTGCTATGAAGTTTCATCTGCTATGAAAAGCAGAAAGACATCTGTTCACCCTGCTAGTGGACCGACATCAAATCCTTTTGCTCTTAAACTGAGATGTCTATTGACTTGTAAAAGCTTAAAATATAGCTTAGAATACAAAATGTAGAAGTGCTTTGTTCTTACCTGGGGGCTCTTCCTTCCCTGAGCAGCAGGGGCTCCCTTAACTCATTGCCCAATAGGAAGAAGGTGGCAGTTCAATAGGGAAAACAAGAAAGTTCACATCAGTTATATTTAATGATCACTCCACCACAAATTAATACTTCCTATGCCATCTTGCCATACATTTCTTGTCTCTGCAATAAGACTGAGTAGGATTGTCTTGAATGTGTCTTTAGCTTGAGTCTGAATGAGGCTGGAATCATAAACTTCAGTCTGCATGGTGTTTGTCTGTAGTTTGTCTTCATGTAAGGACAGTAGAGCTAGTACTTTGAGTAGGCCAATGGGTCAGCTCAAGAGAGGCTGAGATAGTCTGCGATGAGCCTGACTGGCGAAATGTTAAATTCTTTTTCCTATCTTTCCTGGAAGGATCTTTCCTTTGTCCAGATATCTTTTCTTTTTTACTGTATTAGTTTCTTGCAGGTATCTTAAGGAAAAATTGACAAACCTAATTGCACGTATTTAAAGTGTACAATGTGATGATTTGACATACATATACATTGTGAAATGATTACCAAGGTCAAGATAATCAATACAACCATATCCTCACATAGTTAACTCTTTTTGTGTGTGTGGTGAGATAATTAGTCCAATTCTTAGAGACACAGGTGCTCTAAGGCCTGTTAGCAACAATTGGCAGGGCCAAATAAAAGCAATCATGCCTGTCACACTGTATTTCATTGTCTTGATGCTCTACTTTGTACCACAAGACTACATTTCTCAAGGCTTGGCAGAGAGAGAGACAGAGAGGGAGAGAGAGAGAGAGCTAAAAAGACACACCCTAGTGCTCTAACATCCAGGACTAATGAACACAAAACTCAGTGGGCACTGTATTACCAATCTATTTACAGAGGAATAGGAAGATTAAATTCTCTCTAATGACTGCTCAGCATTAACCTAACTTTGGATCATTTTTAAATCCCAATTTTTCCAAAAGCCTGTTAAGCGTTGTCCTAATTTTATTTGATACAATAATTATTTGGTAAGGATAGCATTTCTTTATGCTTCAATGGACTATATTATCTTGTAGGCAAAGAACCAGTGATAGTAAAGAAGGAAGAATCAAAACTCTATTTGCAAGAAGTTCAGTTACAAAAAGTACTTCTTGAAAATTTAAAAAGAAAGTCCAATTCCACTTTTAAAATCATTAATTGGAAGGAAGATGAATATATTCCATCGTAACTAGAAAATTATACAACTAATTTTAAAATATCATCTAACAATTTTTCAATGTAGTACTCATAATTAACCCTTCTTATAATAGAGAGATGACCGAAGCTTTTCACACTTTGTCCATTTTAAAAATAAAAATATGCATGAGCAGAAACAGCATGCCTTGATGGATTCAGAATTAGAAGCCGAAGGCTTGTTCTTCAATGGAACTTTGTTAAATTTTTTTTTAATTTTATTTATTTATTTTGGGAGAGAGAGAGAGACAGAGTGCGAGCAAGGGAGGGGCAGAGAGGGAGACACAGAATCCGAAGCAGGCTTCAGGCTCTGAACTGTCAACACAGAGCTGTCAGCACAGAACCCGACGCAGGGCTTGAACCCACAAAGCATGAGATCATGACCTGAGCCTAAGTCGGCAGCTTAACTAACTCAGCCACCCAGGTGTCCCCAGTGGAATTTTTTTTACATTTTTTAATCTTTATTTATTTTTGAGAAAGAGAGAGAGGGAGAGGGACAGAACAGGAGCTGGGAGGAACCGGGAGAGAGGGAGACACAGAATCTGAGCAGGCTCCAGGCTCCAAGCTGTCAGCGCAGAGCCTGACATGGGGCTCGAACTCACGAACTGCCAGTTCATGATCTGAGCTGAAGTCAGATGCCCAACCGACTGGGCCACTCAGGCGCCCCTGGAACTTTTTTTAAAAAATCACTAAAGTGTACCACAATTTTTCTTTCATGGAATACATTTTTCAGCTTCATGTATCAATCAGAGAACTCTAGACTGATTCATTAAAGCTTCTAATAAAATTTTATGATCTGAAGACTGATTAAGAGTCTTAATTCAAAACAAAGACAGTTTCTTTCTTTCCCCCTGGAACTTTTGCAGTCCATAATCTACAGCTAGAAATATGAAAAATTAAAACTTTGTTATATTCAACTGTATGAGAGGTATAAGAATTACCTAAGAGAGGAGAGAAATGCCAACTATTTTAATATTTATTTGCCATCACCATAAATAGTATGTTGGAAGAATATCAAGTCACACTTATCTTACCAGGACATGTTTATATACAGGGGGAAAAAAATTATACTACACAGTCAACTTCTGGAAATGGTGTTTCTCACTCTGATACAGCTTGGATGATCACCAAAGCCAAAGTAAACATCAAACTGTCCAAAAAGCACCTGGATTATTAACAATAAAATGAAGTCTTTGTGCCATATTTTGGAGCTAAATATGAATTCAGTGAGTAGCCTAGAAAAAGGACTTAGAGAATATGTTTTAGAAACAATAAAGTGCTCACTGGTCAATGTATTGGTCAGATTGGTGCATTGATAAATGGTAACTCAGGGTTACAAAGACCAACATTATCTCTTGTCTCACAAGAAAGATATGTAAAAAAAATTACAATGTGATCTATTAAATAGAACAATAGAGCCACATCAGGTTTTATGGGAATATGATAAAGGATAAGTAATTCTGCCTACAGAGTTTGCACAAGCAGGCACAGAATGAGTAATATTTGAGCTGGTTCTTGAAGCATGAATAAGATTTAGGTAGATGGAGAAGAGCAGGAGAGGATCTCCCAGATGGGCCAACATATAGGAAAGCACAGTATTTTTAAAAAATCTCTATTTAAAGCAAAGTGGGCAGGTTTGGCAGTGTTATGTGTGAAAAAGTGACACAAGATGTGCCTGGGAAGTCAGGCCCAGGGTATCTTGTGAAAACATTTTTAAGTTGTCCTAAGGATTTTGAATATTTTCCTCTAGGTCTCATGAATCTATGAAGTTATTTAAGTAGAAATAAGGTATATTTGAAATGGTGCTAGGAAAACTGGACAGCTACATGCAAACGAATGAAACTGGACCACTTTCTCACACCGTACACAAGACTAAACGCAAAATGTATTAAAGACCT
Organism: Panthera uncia; assembly: GCF_023721935.1. Taxonomy (NCBI): domain Eukaryota; kingdom Metazoa; phylum Chordata; class Mammalia; order Carnivora; family Felidae; genus Panthera; species Panthera uncia. Next base: position 129,546,773 of record NC_064816.1, read on the forward strand.
AAATGTGGGACCTGAAACCATAAAAATTCTAGGAGACAGCACAGGCAGTAATATCTCTGACATTGGCTATAGCAACATTTTTTCTAGATAGTGTCTCCTGAGGCAAAGGAAACAAAAGCAAAAATAAACTATTGGGATTTTATCAAAATAAAAAGCTTCTGAACGGCAAGGAAAAAACAAAAGAAAAAGACAACCTACTGAATGGGGAAGATATTTGCAAATGTTATATCCAAAAAGGGGTTAAGATCCAAAATATATAAAGAACTTATATAACTCAACACCAAAAAAAAAAAAAAACCCAAATAATCCAATTAAAAAATGGGCAAAAGACATGAACAGACATTTCTCCAAAGAAGATACATAGGTGGCCAACAGACACATGAAGAGTCACTCAACATCCCTCATCATTAGGGAAATGCAAATCAAAACCACAATGAGATATCCCCTCACACCTGTCAGAATGGCTAAAATCAAAAACATAAGAAACAAGTGTTGGTGAGGATGTAGAGAAAAAGGAACCCTTGTGCACTATTGGTGGGAATGCAAACTGGTGCAGCCACTGTGGAAAACAGTATGAAGGTTCCTCAAAAAATTAAAAATAGAATCATTATATGGTCCAGTAATTCCACTACTGGGTATTTACTCAAAGAATATGAAAACACTAATTTAAAAAGATGTATGTTTATTGCAACATTATTTAAACTAGCCAAAATATGGAAGCAACCCAAGTGTCCATATATAGATGAATAAAGAAGTTATTTTTACTCAATAATTTACTCAATAAGTTATTATTACTCAGTAATACCTCATTGTGGTTTTGATTTGCATTTCCCTCATGATGAAAAAGAATGAAATCTTGCCATTTCAACAACATGGATGGATCCAGAGTGTATAATGCTAACTGAAATAAGTCAGTCAGGAAAATATAAATACCATATGATTTCACTCATGTGGAATTTAAGAAACAAAACAAATGAACAAAGAAACAACAACAACAAAAAAAAACAGTTTCAACTATAGAGAGCAAACTGAGGTTACCAGAGGGGAAATTGGGTGGGGGAATGGGTGAAATAGGTGAAGAGGATTAAGAGTACACTTATCGTGATGGGCACTGAGTAGTGCAGAGTTGTTGAATCACTATATTGTACATCTGAAACTGATATAACACTGTATGTTAATTCTACTGAGGCAAAAACAAAAAACATATAAGGTATAATTGAATTTGAGTTTTACAGTGTTTGCTCTGATGGCAGGCTGTAAGAAGGCTTGGTAAGGGTGGGAGGCACAAATTAGGGGAAAGCCTCTCAGAAAAGAAATCTTGAGAATCCACAGAGAATTCACATACAACTGACAAGTACCCACCAACCTATGCCCAAGTGCTTGGCCCTCAATAACTACAGAACTCATTAAATAAATGAATATATGAATACATGTCTATTGGAGTTAGCTTTGAGATAGTTTTAAACACAGCACAAACAGGGAAGAAGTGAGATTTCAATGGGCTGATGAGCAGATACTCTGTGTTATATCCTAACCACCTACTTTTCAGAAATATTTTTAGTCACAGTTAGTTGCATAGGGGACTCACGGAAAACTTGAAAATGAAATCTAAAGTGGTAAGCTATGATGTTTAAATTTTTTTAATGTTTATTTATTTTGAGAGAGAGAGAGCCAGAGTACAAGCAGGGGAGGGGCAGAAAGAGAGAGAGACACAGAATTCGAAGCAGGCTTCAGGCTCTGAGCTGTCAGTACATAGCCTGAGACAGGGCTTGAACTCAAGAACCAAGAGATCATGACCTAAGCCGAAGTCAGATGCTTAACTGACTAAGCCATCTAGATGCCTCTAAAGTAGTAAGCTATGTTGAAGATTTTACTACATAGGAATATATATACTGTTTTTATAATTATAAATATTACTAACTACATGATGAGAATTATATAACATACAGTTTATTTTCAAACTGTTTTCTCTTTCATATTTAACTAAAAAATCCAATTTCTTGGTAGTTTTAATTATTTCATATTGTGTAAAAATTATGTAAAAAAATAGAAATTCTATTTTGCCTGAAAAGTTTTTAAAAGACGTGATTTTTAAAGACCCCCCTGAAGAGACTGTTGGAAGTTACACGTTTACAGCTCAACAATAAATAAGTCTTTAGCCAACTTTGTGGTAAGTCACCATATCTCTGAGGGACAGCATCCTCAGACGGAGGAATGTAGTAAGCACTGGGGTTCCCTACCTACTGTCCACTCTCCCATCTCTTGGTAACAACCACCTTCAGTTTGCTTCTTCACACGTCCCATAAGACATTCACGTACTTCAGGGAAAGCTGACTTCATCACTGGATCTAGAGGTGAAGCAGGAAGTTCAGGCATACACTGATCTGTATAAGCCCATCCACTGGCTATTGGTACCGGAGGGTATAAGACCTACTTTCTCACTGTGAGGCTAGAAAAACTATTTATAGGTGTGAAAGTTTTCTCTTCTGGAGAACAATTGGAGACAATGTCTCCTCCTCTGGATGATAGCTCCTAAAACAACTATAGTCAACTCCTTACCATTTCTTCCACCTAGTTGAGGATGAGGCTGACATGAAATACAGGCTGTGAGAATAATAGGGAACCAAACTAGAGATCAGGTAAACAACTATAGAGTCTGACCTATCTGTGAACATTTTGGTTACATGAGCCAATAAATCCTCCACATAATGTAAGCCATTTCAAAACGGGTTTTCTGCAATTTACAACTAAAGCATCACCAAGGGTAGAAGTGGTTAACATAGAAAATGACTACAAAGACATTAAAAAGAAGCAATTAATATGGAGATGAAGAGAAGGGACTCTGAAACCACACTGCCAGGCTGACTCCCAGCCTGTATTCCTTACAGAATCATGTAGACTTGCTGTGCCTCAGTTCCATCATCTGTTAAATGGGGATAATAATACTTATATCACAATATTATGAGTTAGTAACAATGAATTAATAAAAATTAATTAGTACATGTAAAATAATTAGAACAGTAGCTAATACATTGGCAATGCTTCATTAAAAGGTAGCCTTTATTAAAGTCTTTCTTGACTGAAGAATCTGTGGTTCAGTCATTTATAATTATGCTATCTAAATCTAAAGAATATGGTATAGTATTTTCACTTGCAAATTTTAGTGCAAACTTCACAGCCAGATTAACTCTTAAAATCAAGCATGGACTGCTAGTACATCCAGGACAGAGCCTGGAACTTCTGAACCATTCAGTCATTCAGCAAATAATTAAGTCTCTCTATTATAAAAGATATTGGATGTATAGATACATTCATTTAACAACTGCAGTGGACCAGATATTGTTCTAAGCTCTTGGGTTACAATAGTAAGCAAAACAGACCCAGTCTCTACTTTCACAACATTTCCATTGGAGTGGCCATCTGAGCTCCATAACTAAGTTATGTTCCCTACCCTTAATTTATTCACAGCCTGCGAGTACAGATGGAGTCCCATACAGGAAAAATTTTAAGATTGCAGGACACTGATAAGTGTTATCATATAGTGAAATATATAGTATGGGGGGGGGCAAGAAAACAAGGGAGGATTAGAGATAAAGATGTGCTTCTATAATAAAATGGAAATTGTCAGAAATATTGGTATTAGGCAGAGGGGAATAAAGGGCTCTCAATGAAGAGAAAAGGGATTGTAACATGTATAGAAAAAGAGGTGTGACACAGCACGGCACACATTCAGAAAATACAAGGTGCCTCAGTATGGACCCACCTATAGGCAAAGTTAGAGTGACCGACAGGAGTTCAGATCAGGGAGGGCTGTGTAATCAATGCTAACAAGTTTAGACCTGACATGATAGGAGATATGGAAGAGATTTGTCTAATTAGTGTTGGTACTACCATGTAGATGAGGAAAAATGAGAGCATTGGTGACTTCTAACAGACAAGAGTGGATAAAGGTATGAAAGAAGTGTTAAAGAGGATGAAATGTATCCCAAGGCAACATTCCCTCACTAATCTCCTTTTAACTGATCCAGATTGTGAGAAATACCTCATTCATTTCTTAGAGGGTTTTGAAAAATAATAGAGTAAAACACTGAACTTCATAACATCAGAATCTGTTGATTCACTTTGATGAAAACATAATGCTTTATTAAAGTCAACTAACATGTTTATGTTAATTTTTAAAAGATCAAACAATACCTACATCATTATAGCAAATAATGCTTAGAGTCCTAAGAAATTACATTAGCTTCATATCCAGACATTTTGTCTATAACTAAAATATCAAGTCATGAAATCATGTCACCTCAGAGTGGGAAGATGTAAAAGGTCATCTAGTCCAACATCCAGACCAATGTATGAGGACATCCCCTCTCTGACATCCAATTTCTTTTTAAAAGCCTTTTTATTTATTCATCTAATGAAAATTTGTAGAGTATCGACAACATGTAAGGGTCTGCACCAGGTATTGGACATATGGGAGTTAACCAAACATAACCTCTTTCTTCATGAAACTTAATTTTTTAAATGATTAGACTGGCAATTGCCAATTTGAACTGCTTTTTCTCTTCCCATCAACACCATCCACCCTCCTCTCAACACCAAAAAATGCAAACCACTCTACTGGTCAAATATGTCAAAATATGTCCTGGAACAATGTAACATGAATTGCCCTTGGGAGCGCCATGAATTCTATTCATAGCCTGGTCCATTCCTCAAGCCTTCAGCCAGTCTCAAATGTTGAACCCTTATCTCTCTCTGATTTTTTGCCTTATGATTTACAAAACCCCACTGCACTTACCAGAAATAAGAATAATGATTAAAGGTTCACTACTCATAAATTCAAAGTCCTAATTGTTTTAATGATACTAGTTTACACTTACGTATACCTCCCTCCCTAGTGACACCCATTAAAACCAAGGTCATTCTTGCTATACATCTCAAACTATTCATGCAGGGTCAGGTCCCACAAATAGGAATTTCAGCAATCTCTGTCCTGCCTACTCCTATCTTATTTCTTTCCCCTACTACTAGATTATTGAGGGTCTAACATATTTTAACATGTACCTATGCTTTTATGAATTTTTAGAATCAAGGACAATGGCTTGTGGCTCTCTTAAAAACTTTAAGGATTATTGTAACATTTCATTTTAATTCTGACCTGCCTTATTTTTTTTTAAGTAAATTTTACATCCAGCATGCGGCTTGAACTCACAAACCTGAGATCAAGAGAGTCACATGCTCTACCAACTGAGACAGCCAGGCACCCCAACTGACCTGCATTATGTCTTATTCTTACTTTCTCCTGTAACTAATAGTTTTATAACAAGATTTTAGTTTACTTTTAATAAATATGGACTTCCATTTTATAGGCTCATATAATCATTTATAGAGAAAATAAACATTCAAAGAACTGGGTACAAATAAATGCAGGTTTGTGTAATCACAAACAGTGCTACAATACTTTTTAGATGCTTATGACTGATTTTTGTTTTGGATATATCTAAGTCTGAACTGTCCAATATGGAAGCCATTAGCTATACCTGGCTACACCAATTTTAATTAATTAAATTTAAATAAATTTAAATATTTAGTTCCTTAATCACAATAGCTATATTGTAGGTGCTCAGTAGCCACTAGCCACATGTGGCTAGAGTACTAGGCAACATATACACAGGATGTCTCCACCACCACAAAGTTTTTTTGGACAACACTTATCTAGATGGTTCCAGTTGTGAAATACATCTATCAGAGAAAATTATATGCTGAAGACTAAAATCCTTTAGGTTGTGAAATCCCGTCTTCTTTGTCTCATGAGGAAAATAGAAAAGGTAAATGCTTCATTTTCTTGTTCTTTCTTCTCTTTTATCACACAAATAACAAGTATTAATTATTGACAAAACTAAAATATAAAGAAGCAAAAGAAAAAGAAGTAAATCATAAATCACCCTAAATTAGATGATGCTACCATGATATAGAAATTCATTTCTAAATACAGTAATGATTGATTCTTCCAATTTTCTGCTTAAGGTACCTTTTCCTTTGATTCTTTCAATAGGTAATACATTGATTTGCTGTGAGCCTTGCAAAAATCTACCACAATTATACATATTCATCAAGTAATCATAATGTCTTTAAATTAAAAAAAAAAATGAGTTACCAAAACACAGGTGTTCCACCCCAGGGGAAAAACATAACACTTTAAGGAAGAGTAGCTAATTTCAACTATTAGGAAACCCAGGGAATCCCATCCTTTCATAAAAATATTTTCACACTCCCTTTGAAGAGCAGAGTGGGAAAATGTTGAGGAAATGAGACCTTCCTGTTTCTGCCACACGTGAATAATAATCCAGCTCCATCTCCAAAATAAGCATGGCTGGAAAGTTCTTTCAAAGATCTTGCAGCTGAATATCAAAGGGGAAATTTGTATGTTTCTAAAACTATTGTTCTTGTGGTTCCTGATGGAATTATGAGGGATCTCCTGTTTTTGTCTCTAAATACAAATAAATAAAGTTCAATAATTTGAACCTACTGGATCACCCTGCAGACTTTTTTTTTCTTTTTTCTTCTTTTTTTATATGATGGCTATATAATCAGCAAAGAATGCTTTTATGAGAACAAGTTCCTTTCACTTACATGAAGCCAAAGACCACTATAAAATCTGTTCTACTCAATAATCAGATTTTTTGGTGTTTTTGGTGGCTTTTGTTGTTAAATCTTACTAAATACTCTTTACTAGTATCTTTTTAATTTTTAGAACATTCTTCTTCTATTCACATCTAAGAAAATGTATGTCACAATAATAATGTCATGCTTTCCTTTACTGGGAAAAATATATTTTATAGATGCTACTCTTTTATTACAGACATAGATCTATATGAACTTTAGACAATCAATTCACTCTACTGTTTCCAAAGAGAGCTGATGAGGCCTGAGCTGGTGATACCACCAAGTCACATTTTATAGTAGCAAGAAGGGTTATAGTCTTTGAGAAATAACAAACAGAGCAAAAAGTAGTTTTGTGCTCCCGCTTCAGCATTGTGACCACGGTGCTTCTTCTCTTGGATAGGTCGTTTCCCTAGAAAAGGAAACTTTTACCCCAATGTTAAATTTTAAGAGTTCAAAATCATTGAAACATTTCTCATATAATGTTAAGGAGTGCAAGAAAGGGCAGTGGTGGAAAAGCAATGAGTGAAAAAATAAAATTAATACATACTAATAAAAAAGATGAAACCTTCTGAATGAAAGTAAATTAATTTAGCCAAGAAATCTTTTCATGTAGAAGGGAGAAGTTTAAAACATGGAAATGCATATTTTATATGAGATATTAAAACGTGAATCATCTTTAAATAGAAAATTAAAACTAAGCAAACAAAAAAAGATACTGTTATAAAAGTATAAAATAGGGTGGAGGGGTCCCGGGTCTGGAGAGTGATGTGGGGCAGAATCAGAAGGATGTACTATGATTTCAAAGCTAGTAATTTGAAAGAAGTTTGGCATCTGAGAGAGGTGAAAGAGGGAGAGCAGTATAAATATTTTCCCACAAACACTCCTAGATCAGGAATTTATGTAACTGACTAAAGCATGATACATAACAAGCTTTGGATATGAGTCTAAAAAGATATGACTAATTTCTGTGCAATTCTTTTGTGCTGTATTTCTCTTCATGAAAATAAAACAGTGTTGTCTCCAAGTTTTAGTATTTGGACAGTTTCCCACAGGGAATATCCAAAATATATATTCTTCCACTTCCCTTATTCTTCCACAATTAAATTCTGGCTTCATTCCTCACTTATTACAGGACGGTGAGCAAGTTACCTAATTCTGTGTCTTGGCTTCCCCATCTATAAAATGAAGACACTAATAACACTTATGACATATAGTCATTATAATGATTACACGAGATAATGCAGATAAAGTGCTGAGCACAGTGCCTAGAATACAGTTAGGTCTTAATAAATAGAAACCATTAAAACTACAGAGATATTTCACAGGAACAAAGCATTGATTTATATAGTTTGTCAACCCACAAAGGAGAAAAATAACCAATGTGACAAAAGAGAGTAAACATTGGTGTCCACAGAGGCTCTAGTTGGTAATGGATTCTATACCTGTGGATTTCAGATGACCAACTGAACACATACAATTCCCAATAAGTACACTTTTCTGCTTGACAGAGCAGCATTCTGTTGAACAATGTTGTCCAGTAGAAATTTCACTGATCATGGAAATATTCTTTTTTCTGTATCCAAGACAGTATCCCCTAGCCACATGTAGTTATTGAGTAACTAGAATCTGGGTAGTATAAGTGAGGAACTGAATTTTATTTTACTTTATTTAAATTTAAGTAGCTACATGTAGCGTGACTGCCATTGTGGACAACGTAACACAGACACAAATAAACAGCATACCGAAGTCATATACTTAAGACAAACTTCTCTTTTCATCACTTTACATTACTCTAAAAATAAACTTTTAAAGGGTGACTTCAAGTAGCTTGCATCATCCTTAAGTTACAGTGTACTACAACACCCAGCATAGACATATATAAATGTTTAAATCAACTACCCCTAAACCTTGGCATAGCTGCATTTCCTAAATTGAAGATTGCCTTTCTGGTAATGGCTGAGGGAGCTCTTACTGGACAATCCTCCTGTATTAACAATAATACACCCTGGACAAAATACAAAAAACAATTACCTAAAACTACTGAAGAACAATCCAAAACAGGTAGGATCTGGATATGGGAGAGAATCTATACAAAGAAAGGATCAGCACTGGGTGAGCTCCTGATTTTTTATTGCCTTTTGTTCTAGGACAAGGCCCAGTTTGGCTCAGTGCTGAGCATCTAGAACTCTGATAGAATTCAACAGTCTTTCTGGTATAAAGAGTGACAGAACAGGGTGCAGATGACCACAGCAGCTGGAAAGTGAGTGATAAATCCCAATATGGAGAGAGCAAGAGAGTAAGTGTTTCAAATGCTGTGCATAAACTCTACCCAAATTTCTGGCAAACCTTGCACTACACACACTTAGGGTAGACAGCTAGCAGCCCACTTAGGATTAAAAGAACCAAACAGGTACTTTACAGGAAAGACAGAGCTGGGAGTGTGAATATAGCCAAGTTTATTGCCTGCTAAAATAAAAACTGAACACTCTTCTGAGGAATATAAGAAGATCCCAGAGTCTCTAGAACTATCACTTGTAAAGTCCAGCATGTAACAAAAAATTCCTAAAAAATAAGAAACAGAAAAGTAGGACCCATATTTAGAAAAGAGGCAATCAATAGAAAGAAACCCTGAGATGATCCAGATTTTGGAGTTAGCAGACAAGTACTTTAAAGCAGATATTATGGGGCGCCTGGGTGGCTCAGTTCATTAAGCATCTGACTTCAGCTCAGGTCATGATCGCACAGTTCACAAGTTCGAGCCCTGAATTGGGCTCTGTGCTGACAACTCAGAACCTGGAGACTGCTTCAGATTCTGTGTCTCCCTCTCTGTCTGCCCCCTCCTCTACTCATGCTGTCTCTCTTGCAAAAATAAATAACTATTTAAAAAATAAAGCAGATATTATAACTATGTTCAATTAAAGAAAATATGCTCATGATGAATGAACAAATGTAATTAATCTCAGCAGAGAAATAGAAACTATAAAAAAGTAGCAAGTGGAAATTCTAGAAGTGAAAACTACATATATAAAACTTGAGTGTATCAGTTTATGAGAAAATTAGAGATGACAAATGAACTTCAATGGTTTTTAATTTTTATTTTATTTCATTATATATGTATATATATATATATTTTTTTTTTGAAAGAGAGAGAAGGCACAAGTTAAGTGAAGGGCAGAGAGAGAGAGCTCACCCAAAGAAGGGCTCGTGTCTTACCCAAAGCAAGGTTCGTGTTCACCTGAAGCAGGGCATAGGCTCACAAGATATGGTACTCGAACTCACGAACCGTGAGATTGTGACCTGAGCCAAAGTCAGATGCTTAAAGACTGAGCCATTCAGGTGCCCTTTATTTAATATTTTTTAACTATAGATGTTAGTGAACTTTAATATAAAGTTGTAATAGAAAAAAGAAGAAAAAGAGAAAAAAACATTTTAAAAATTTAACAGAGCTTTAAGTACCTGTGGGAAAATAGCAAAAAATTTCTTTCATATAAGTGCATGCATATATATGTACACATATATTTGTAATCCCAGAAGGGGTTCTTTGTTCTCTATAATTAAGAGTCTGTTTCTTGGTTTGTCTCTCTCTTTCTCTCTCTCTTCCCCTTTGCTCATTTTTTTTTGTTTGTTTCTTAAATGCCCCATATGAGTGAAAGCATATGGTTATTTTTCTTTCTCTGATCGGCTTATTTCACTTAGCATTATACTGTCTAGTTCCATCTATGTTGTTGCAAATGGCAAGATTTCATTCTTTTTAATGGCTGAATAATATTCCATTGTGCATATATATGTATGTATACATATGTATATATATGTATATATATGTATATATGTATATATATGTATGTATGTATATATATGTATGTATGTATATGTATATGTATATATGTATATATGTGTGTATATATATATATATATATATATATATATCACATCTTCTTTACTCATCAATGGATGGACACTTTGGCTGTTTCCATATCTTGGTTATTATAAATAATGTTGCTATAAATATAAGGGTGCATGTATCCCTTTGAATTAGTGTTTTTGTATTCTTTGGGTAAATACCCAGTCGTATGATTGCTGAATCATAGAATCATAGAATTTTTAACTCAAAGATACAAATTTAAAGATTCCAGAAACTTAACAAATATCAAGGAGAATATATACACACAAAAATATAAATGAAAAAACTAATAAAATATAGTAAGATAGATTTCATAGTACACACATTATACCACATACATTCACACACATCATATATGCATACATGTCATTCAGTGATGTATATGTATTGTCATACTGTGTATGCATTGTCACATGCATTGTATTGTACTTGGTCTGCTTTCCAAACCAAACAATGTGTTTCCTAAGGAAAGGGATTTTATTTGTCTCTCTATTCTAGTTTCTGGAACACAGTACAGGATAAATATGCATAAATTGATGAATGAATAAAGAGTCTTGACTTAAGTCACAAAGAAAGTCAGTGGTACAGCCAGAATTAAATCAAGTCTTTAGTATTTCCCCCCAGTGCCTCCCACCACCACCGCAGGGTTCATCTTCTCTCCTTTACCTAGTTAAGGACACACAAACTTCTGCTTAGAAATTTGGGGATGTAGGGGCTTCTAGGTGGTTCAAACAGTTAACCGTCTGATTCTTGATATTGGCTCAGGTCATGATCTCACAGTCCTGGGACTGAGCCCCAAGTCAGACTCTGCACTGAGCATGGAGCCTGCTTGGGATCCTCTCTCTCCTTCTCTCTGTCCCTCCCCCATTCTCTCTCTCTCTCTCTCTCTCTCTCTCTCTCTCTCAAAGTAAATAAATAGAAAAAAAGAATGAAAAGAAATTTAGGGATTTGTTTGCTATGTCAAGTGAAAGTTAAATAGGTTTTATAACACCAACTCCATGTTAAGCCACTGAAGTCACCTTAATAAAAACAAGGACTTACATATAAATAAACTATATACAAACTTGATCTCCTAACTGAGGGAGACATTAAGGTTGGACTTAATACTTGTATCAGCACATCGTGCAAGCAATTCCCAAAATTTGAATCACTCCCATAATGAGAAAGAGAAGTTCCTATCCACAGAATCTATCCTCAGAATGTATTTTAGATCCTCAAAAACTTAAGAAGAAATTAATGTGTAGATATTTCTGCGTGCTCAAATAGGATTAATACTTTTGAATAATTAACAAGTCAAATAGTAAGAATGAAAATAACTAACACTTAATGTGTATTTAATAAGTGCAAGCATTTTGTTATGTTTTACATGAATTGTTTTATATTAGCCTCTTGGCAGCTACCTAAGGTTAAAAACTATTATTATTCCCATTCACAAGCTTTGAAAGAGTAAGTCAAGTGTCTAAGTCCACCCAGTCAGTAAGAGGAAGAGCCTGGACTGGCACCCACTTCCCAGTCTCCAAGCCAGGCCCCTTTACCACTAAGGTACACTACCTATCTTTTTTTGAAGTCATATTTTGAAAGGCCACCTTCAGTCCAGGACAAAGCAGTCTATCCTGCTGCCACATCAAGATATTCCCCAAGCTGCATAAAGTGGTAAAAAAAAAAGAAAAGAAAGAAAAACATCCCAAAAAATATACTAAAAAATTTTTTTTAATCTTCATTTTTGAGAGAGTGAGAGACAGAGTGTGAGTGGGGGAGGGGTAGAGAGAGAGGAAAACAGCATTCGAAGTAGTTTCCAGGCTCTGAGCTGTCAGCACAGAGCCCAACGCAGGGCTCAAACTCACAAACCATGAGATCATGACCTGAGCCAAAGTCAGACATTTAACCGACTGAGCCACCCAGGTGCACCATATACTTTTAAGAAACAACAAGAAAACAGGGGACATAAATTTAACATACGTAAAATATGAATCGTGCAGCATTGCCTTATGGTAGACCACTGTTTCAGGCAAGATGATTTGGTGAAACAAAATTCTTGGGACTTTAGGTTGTGTACATATTGTAGTTAAGTTGACCTCTTGGTTTTAATTTATGAGTATATTTTATTTAGAATCACAATTGTTTTCATAATACAATAATAACAAAATTGTCACTCTGAATAAACAGGAATATATGTTTATGTTATACAGCAACTTGTTCCAAGGAGTTATTAAAACTGTAAACCAGGCTTTACAGAAGGCAGAGGAAAGAGGAAAATATGTTACTATCTCATCCTGCAGTGCAGATGAAGATATCAAAACGGGCAATTGCCTGCCAGGCATATTATAAACTGTAATTGGAGGAAACTAAATAAGGAATCAAGATATCATGCCAATTCTTTAAAAAAAATGTTTTTTGTTTTTGATATATTCTTAAGAATGTCAGAAGAAAAAGACAATTAAAATCAATGGTTGGTTTATACATGTTTCTTTCCATTTTCCAGAGTGTGTTTTGCCTTTCTCATTTGCCATGTCAGGGTGTTTTCCTTCCTAAATTTAAAGCAATAATGAAATTTTAAACTGCAGAAGTAAAAAGATAGTATGTACCCAATAGTGGATTACTGAAAATATGGGAGTCTAGTTAGATTACTGTTGGTATCACACTTTTCTTTTGTTACATATGTATTGGCAGGGGTAGGGGGCAGGGATCCAAGTTAAAAAGGAGCTTCCAGAGAAAGATAGTGTGGACTGAGCACATTTTTTTCTCCTCTTTCCTTCTCTAGACCTTATCAAAAGTAAAGATATACAGAAGGCATTAAACTACAAGAACCCCAAACCATCAGCATATAAGATTTTTCAATGAATTTTCAGGAGATAAAAACTAGAATGTTATGAGATAACTAGCAAAGTTGGCCAGAAAAAAAAGTCACAGCCCAGAATATGTTGATTTTCAATTTTAAAATCAACCTATATATATCAGATTGGTGTTAACTATGAGTACAGAACACAATGCAAATGCTTTTAAACTTGACATGTGTAAGTGGAAGTACAAAGAATGTGAATTGGGAGATGCAGACCTGTAGCACTAATGTCTTTTCTATGAAGTGAGGAGTCTGGAGATACTGTTTAAAATCAGGAGATAACACAAATAACCAATAGAAATCATAAAATAGTGCCATAACCAACTGGAAGTTGGTGATGGTGGTGGTACCAAGGGTGTAGAGGAGATAACTGACCTAAATCTGCACTTATCAGAAAGTCAATAAACAATGTCCATGGACAATTAAGAAATAGTGTCATAGTATACACAACACATAGATATATAAAGTTAACTAACAAAGAAGTTAAAAATTGAAACACTTAAAAGAGAAAACCGTTGTCTCAGGGGGTCCAGAATTACACGTAGGAGAAGATGAGGTGGGACTGATGACTTTTAGTTATAAATTTTTCTATTTTTTTTTAACATGGACATATATCATGTTTACAAGAAATTTAAATGTATGTTAAAAAAAATAAAAGGTTTTGATAAACTCCATATGTTCAGCATAGCAATTTAAGCCTCATAAGCAAAGAGGCCAAGTAAGGTAACTGCTTCAAAAATTTGGAATCTTCAAATGCTGCAATAGAAAACCCAGAAGCTCCTGTTTAGGACTGTTGTGACATAGTGATGTCCGTTTCTGTTCTAGCCAAAAAAGCCTGAAAGTTTGTTAACTGTTATCTTGTTAAAAGCGCTGGAGTGGAAGAATGAATTAATTGCGTTTTTCAAAAAAGACTGAAACAAACAAGAGAAAGGCTCCCCTGGCAACTCTAGTGCACAGTCTTCCCCTTCTTCGGTCAACATAGATGTTGGCAGTGGGCTACCACATGGCCTCTAAAATTCTTCACTTCACTCTCCGGACACAAACCCCTGCAGTGTAGGAATGCTCTGGATAATTCTGTTATTCTGTGATTACTAGTATTCTTGGAAAATCTTTAGAACTATAGCAAAAAAGCAGCTTGATTTTCCTGAATGTGGCAGCTTCATGATATAATCTGCTAATCCAAGAGAAAATCATTTTTATAGGTCCAAAAAGTTAGAAAAATTCCAATGATTCATGGAATTATTTGGTCAATTATTGCCAATTTGAATTAATAAGGAAAACACACACACACATACATGCACACACACACACACACACACACACACACACACACCAGAACATATCTCTGCATTGTTTAGTTTTGTTCCAAAAGGGAATAATAATCCCTAAGGCAACAGAAGGGTCAACAGCCTGTCAGGTTCCTAGGGAGCACTCTGGGCCTGAGAGAGTTCATTTTATCCCATATTAGGAAGGTATTAATTATTATTGCAGAACAGAATATAAACGTTTTCAAGTAAACAGATAAATGATGTAATTTAGGAGGTACATTTCTGCTAAATGTAGCCCTCTGATTCCCAAATCTTTGACCCCTTTGACCCTAAATGGCTGCGGCTTGCTTGCATGTGACACATACAAATGAAGGCCATGCAACTGAGTTAATATGGTAACTATTGGCTACAGATTAATTTATGAGCTAACACAGCTATATCAACACAAGCTAGCAGCAGAGGTATAAATCTTTACCCATTCAATTCCTAATTCATCTTTCCATAGAAATATTTTAGGATAATCCTGTCTCTTCCTGTTCATCTAGTGAACATTATCTCTGGAAAGGTGAATGGTCCAGAAAGCCTGCAGCATACTCGGGTACTGTGAAGAGCCTCTAATTAGGGTCCATCTTCTTTCAGATGAGCCTGGTCTGTTGTATTCCTGTTGGATGCTTTCTTGGCAGTTTTTACCATTGCTCAGCTATTAAAAGCCAACAGTAGATTGATTAATAATCACTTATATTTGAGATTAATAATAACTTATATTTTCCTATTACTTTGGAGCTTATTTCATTTCATGTTCATGCCAAACCCAAGGCAAAACTTTCAAAGACACTTGCACACAAGCTTTACAGAGACTCTCATCACCACATCTCACTCTCCAATTCTGCCTCCATGCTTGTCCTTAGCCAATCAATTCCCCCACTTTTGCAGTGGACACATCTTCCAAAAAGTGACACTTCTAAAAGTGTCACTTTCACCCCTATCTCCTTCATCAGTGCTTCCCTCCCCATCTATTAGCATACACATGTGCTATTTTTTTTCGTTAAAAAAAGTGTTTTTGATCTCTCTTCTTTTTCACTGACACTCCATTTATTTCACCCTTTGTATTATATTTTTCTCAAAAGAGTTACCTAACTGTGCAATCTCCAATTCCTCTCCTCCAGCTCTCCCTTAAATCCACTCCAACAGGTTGTCATCAGGCCTCCAAAACATGGAGGACACCAATGAGCTCCACTTTGCAAATGCAATGGTCAATTCTCAGTTCTCACCTCACTGGAAATATCAGTAGCTTTGTCATAGTCCATCACCCTCCGTTTTCTTTGCTACCCTTTCTTCACTTGAATTCCAGGGTGCCCTGGCTTTCTTCCTACCTCATTATAGGGTCCTTGTCAGTCTCCTTTGCTTGTTTTCTTCCTCTCTCAGATCTTTCAACATTGGAGCATGCCAGGGCTTAATCCTTCTTCCTCTTCTCTCCTCTAACTTTGTTCCATCCCTGGTGATTTCACAATCTTCTGGATTTAAATAATATTCACATGGCCAGTCACTCTCAAATTTATATCACAGAACAGACCTCTTGCCTGAATGCCTGCTCACATATCAAAGTCTGTATTTCCCACCCCTTTACAATTAGATGGTGCCATATGACTAGCTCTGGTCAGTGGGTTGTAGGAGAAAGTGAGTGGTGTCACTTCTGGGCAGACATATTAAGAGCCAGAACAACTCTCTAGTTCTTCTCTTCCCTTGTTTCATGATCCTGGAAGCCATATGTTTCCAAATGCAGTTACAATAAGGCAGTCTTTCCATCAGCTTTGGTCCCTTTGTCTATGTGTGTAAAGCATGTGTTATGTATAACATGAGGGAGAAGTAATCTTTTCATATGGTAAGCCACTGACATTTTGAGATTTTGTTTTAACTATAGCATAGTTTAAATTATCCTAAAATAGATGTCAAATAGATATCTCAATCTTAACATAACTAAAATGGATTTCTGATATTCCTCCTGAAAATTTAGTCCACCTGCAGGTTCCTAATGTGAGTTGATGTCAACTCCATACTTTCAGTTGCTCAGGTCAAATTATTTGAGCACCCTGACTACTCACTTCTTCTCACATCCCATATCCAGTCTATCAGGAGATGCTGTTGGCTCTACCTTCAAAAGATATCTACAAATCAAGCACTTCACCTCACCTTCAGTCCTAGCACCTTGGCCAACATCATCTCTCTCAGATCACTCTGACAGCCTCCTCATGGTCTCTTTTCTCACACTCCTTTTCTCTTTAATATAATCTCAAGACAGTAGTTACAGTGATACTTTTAACACCCAATTCAAATCATATCATTCCCCATCAAATCCTCATAACTTCTCTCATCTTCCCCAAAATCGAAGCAAACTGCCTACCATGGCTTACAAGACTTTACATGATCAACCTGTACCCTTGTTCTCCTTACCTCTCTGATTTCTATTACTTTCCCACTTACTCTATTTTAAGTCACACTGGCCTCCTTGCTGTCTGCCAACTCACCAAACATGCCTCAGGCCTTTGCCCTAGTGAATCCCTAAACCTGGAATGCTCCTTGGTGGCTGACTCCCTTATATCTCTTGAGTCTTTTCTCGGATGTCAGTTTCTCAATGGAGCCTACCTTGATAATTCTATTTTAAATGGCAATGAGCTCATCCCTTCCACCAGTGACTTTCTGCATTTACCTTGCTCTATTTTTTTCCATACCACTTCCAGTCTTCTAACTTGCTGTATGTTTTATTGATTTATTGTGTTTATTATGTATCTTCCTACTCATTTCTGTCTATTCTGTTATATAACATAAATATCTAGAACAGGAATTATGCCCCATAATTGGAACTTAATAAATATTTACTGGATCAACTAAGGTAGGTGAGGCAGACATGTTTTTACATTTCAAAGGTAAAAATACAGACTCAGAGACAATGTAGAGACTTGCCCCAAATCATTCAACTAATAAGTGTATCCAAAAAAAAGAAATGATGTCAAAGCATAATTTTCCAAATATGACAGAGGTGTCTATGTTCTCTACATTTATCAGATATTTTAAGTCTTATAGTCTCATCTTGTATTGGGTATAAACCTACTTAATTTGCCTGTTTACACTCTGGATTAATATGCCAGAATGACATATGCTAGGGGTTCCATTTTGCTGCCTTTACCAATTGAACTTATCAAAGAGGATTTTGATGTAGATAGAAAAAGTTTCAAGATAAATATAGTATAGCAGTATGTCTTAAATATATTTGTCTATTTATTTTTTGTACCATGATACAAGCTGCTTATTCTCAAGAACGCTACAATTGGCTCATGATGTAACTTTCTGTTCATCAGAGTTTCCACAAGGGATGGAAATAATAAACAAGTTGGCATTAGTCATTAGTGATCTGTGTTCATAAACCACATGTGAAGATCATGCATCTGCTAGGATTCTGCTTTTATGATGTCTTTCTTATACCCAAGATTAAAGTAAAAAGCAAATGAAATTTTTAAATATGTTGGCCATATGCAAAATGTACTTCAAATTGCTCATTAAAATTTTTCTCCACCCATACAAAAAACCTTGATTTAACTTACTTCATACAGTTATTGTAAGATAAAATTTCAAAAAATAAGGAAAATAATATTTTCTCTCATCAAAATTAAGTCAATAATAGCAAACAATTAAAAAATGGTAGCATACCAAAATCAGATACCTGAAGGGGATAGAAAAACCAAAAGATATATTGGCTTTGTTGGCAAGACATGAGCATTATGTCATAAAACTTCAGCAAAAAAAAAAAAAAAAAATTACTTCAATATAAACAACTACCAAGGTCTAACTAATACAAATATAGTTTTTTTTTCATATTCTTACATTTGTATTTCTAACAATGACATATATTTAATCCATGAAACTCTGGATTTGAGGGGCAGGGAGGAAGAGAAAAACCAGAATTCCCAAAGCTGGCTTTGTATAATATTTATGTTTGTAATAGCTCCATGTCTATACTCTTACTTTTAGTCTTGGCATAATTTGATTCATATTTATTATGTCATATCTTTTTTTTTTATTTTAGAGAGAGAGAGCACATAAGTAGGGGAGAGGAGCAGAGAGAGAGAAAGTTTTAAGCAGGCTCCATGCTCAGCACTGAGCCCCACATGGGGGTCCATCCCACAAGCCCCGGATCATGACCTGAGCCAAAATCAAGTTGGATGCTCAACTGACTAAGGCCACCCAGGCACCCCTAATATGTCACATCTTTGAGCCAGACTCTCCATGGACACTGTTATGATCTTGCCTCAAAAACTTCAACCTTCTGTAGAAATGTATGTATACATAAAATTAACTGCAAAGCCAGGCAGAGTTTAAAGGCACTTTCAGAGCACAAGAAAAGAATGGATAATTTAGAACTAGGGTATGGAATTAGGAAGGAAGAGACATTTGAGCTAAAATGTCAATTCCAATAGAGACTAATTTTCCATGTGAATATGATTAAGATGAGTTTTCCATTAGGAAAATGGGCCTTTTTGCCTCACACAAATTAAAATATATTTAGAGCCAAATAAATGTGAATAACTTGACAATTTTTTTAATTGAGTATGTAACTACTGGCCCACACAATAGTAGGATTAAGACAGTACCCATCATCTTAGCTATGCTAATCTAAGTGTTTAATTCTTAGTTGTGCTATAGTTGGGGAAATGTTGGCTAGGGTATTGCACACAGTTGTGATAGTTTTTCACCTTGCTAAGTTATATGGAATTCATTTTCAGCTCAAGCCCATTCTGGACATTTCTTTAATAGAGAACAGATATTGAAGAATTTAGTAACTGTATTAATGAGTTCATGTGTTCTTTTAAAGACAAAAAAAAGAGACATTAAATACTTTTAAGCAGAAAAGGCAAATTTACTTTTCAGAAATATCAAACTAGTAGCAATGTAAAGGATAGTTGGCAGTGGCAACAGAAGCCACTTAGAGTATGGTTGCAGTAATCCAGGAGTGGTATGGTGAGCATCTGAAAGCAGTTATAAGGAGGATACAGAAAATAAGGGGGCACTGAGGAATATTTAAGATATATAATTGGGAATATTTGGTTATGGATCAAAAATAGAGAATGACAGAGAGAGAACCACATTTTTCTGATTTGGGTGGTTAAATGTATGGAGTTGCTAATAGCAGAAAATACTGGAGATGATTGTGTCTGAGGAAAGGGATGCAAACAGTTAAGGTATTTGTGTAACAACCCAAATGAAAATCTCTTATATCAAAAGAAAAAAAAGAGGGGTGCCTGGGTGGCTCAGTTGGTTGAGCAACCAAGTAAGTTTCGGCTCAGGTCATGATCCCACAGTTAGTGAGTTTGAGCCCCTCATTGGGCTCCAAACTGACAGTGCAGAGCCTGCTTGGGATTCAATCTCTCTCTAAAAATAAATAAGCTTAAAAAAATTTTTTTAAAGGAAAGAAAACATCTGTTACCTTGTATAAAAGTTACTATGGACACTACACCTAAATAAATCATAAATCAAAGGTACAGAGAATGGTTTGAGATATGTAAAGTAAAGATCTTCATTCTTAATATAAACGCTGAACAAATACATTGATAGAGATTGTGGATTTTTTGCAACTGGTAATAAGGAAAGAAAAATCAATGCAACATCCTAGCATTAAACTCTGGGCAGGCAATAGGGAGAAGACATAGAATCTGCAGTGAAAAGAAAATGGAACAATCTGGTATAGATCAGAATTTGGATTAGGCAAAATAAGATAAAGGACACTACAGTAAACTGTGAAAGCTCAACCTCAAAATTAACAGAATATCATCCTTCATGAAGAGAGAAGCAAAATTGTTTAGCAAATATAAGTCAATCTGATACAGTAAAATATAATAAAGATATCACATTATGACTAAGTGGGTTTTATTCCAGGAATGCAAGGTTGACTCAAAATTCAAAGATCAATTAATGGAAAATAACCATACTAACAGAATAAAGAAAAAAAAATCACATGATTATTTCAATAGTTGAAGAAAAAATATCTGACAAAAATTAAATGCGATTCATGATAAAAAACACTCAGCAAATTAGGAATAGAAGGGAACTTCCTCAATTTAATAAAGCGTATCTAAGGAAAAGCCACAACTAACATTATACTAAAGAGCTCCCTTTAAGATAAATAACATGGCAAAGATGACCACTCTCATCAACTCCTATTAACACAGTACTGGAAGTACTATATGGCAAAAATAAAATAAAATAAAATAAAATAAAAATAAAAGATATACACATTGTAAAGAAAGGACTAGAACTGTTGCTATTTGCGGATGTCATCTTTGACTACATTAATTACCCTAAAGGAATCAACAAAACAATTATTAGAAGTAATGCTATATTTACCAAAGTCTCAAAATCCAAGGTTGATTAACAAAAATTAATTATATTTCTATATACTCAAAACAATTGGAAAATCAAAGTTTTAACATTATCATGTATAAGCATCAAAAACATAAAATACTTAAACAAAAGATGTGCCAGATCTTTAACACTGCAAAACACTGATGAGTAAATGTAAACACCTAAATAAATGAAGAGATATGCCATTTGTCTTGTTTGAAAGACTCCATATTATTAGGATGTTCATTCTCCATAAACCAATCTATAAGTTCAACACAGTTGCATTCAAGAATCCCAAAGGCTTTTTTAGAGAAACTGACAAGCTGATTCTAACACACACACACACACACACACACACACACGACTCTAACATACACATATATTTGTACATCTATATGTACAAAAGATGTAGAATAGCCAAAAATTTTTTGAAAAAAAATTAAGGGGCTTATATAAACTTATTTCAAGACTTGAAGCTACCTTTCTCATGACAGTGAAGAGTCAAAATATACTACATATAACAACACCCCATGTTGTTATGGATATTTTAAATATTTTAAATAGCTCTTGATTCATTTTTTTAATGCTTATTCATTCATTTTTGAGAGAGAGAGAGTGCACACATGAGCTAGGGAGGGGCAGAGAGAGAGGGAGAGAGAATCCCAAGCAGGTCCCACACTTTCAGCACAGAGCCTGACAGGGAGCTAAATCTCATGAACTGTGAGATCATGACCTGTGCTGAAATCAAGAGTCTGACACTTAACCGATTGAGCCACCCAGGCACCCCTAACTTGCTTTTGATTCTCATTGCAGTGAGGAACACTGTGAACACTTGTAGATTTAAACATTCTTCTTATTTTATGTAATAGAAGATTTTCTGCAAGTCCCCTTCTTCAATACAAATCAAAACATGATGTGTCCACAAGCTTCAGACAGTAATGTACATTTTAGTGAATATTCCAGCAACTCATTCAAATATTTCTTGTTAGTCATATCTTGTTTCCGTGCTCTTCAACTGTCAGCAGCCAGCACTTCTTTCAGCCTCAGTCCCCCACTATCCCAGTCACCTGTCTGCTCTCTCTCTCAGTATCCCCCATACAGAGCCATTTAATTCCCACTAAACTTCAATCTTGAACTTGAAGATCTCACCCTCTACTTGATAATGCATATTATCTGCATCCTTCACTGACTCGTACCTCTGAATTCGGAATGTTTTTCCTTCTTAGAAAGGAGCCACAGAGAATGTTGAAGTATGGAGCTATCATGTCCTCCCTTCCTTCGCTCCCTCCCTCTCTTCAAGAAGTAATATAATACAGGGGGGCCTGGGTGGCTCAGTCATTTGAGCATCCAAGTTTGGCTCAAGTCATGATCTCGAAGTCTGTGGGTCCGAGCCCCACGTCGGGCTCTGTGCTGACAGCTCGGAGCCTGGAGCCTGCTTCAGCTTCTGTGCCTCCCTCTCTCTCTGCCCCTCCCCTGCTCATGCTTTCTCTCTCCGTTTCTCTCTCTCAAATATAAATAAACATTAAAAAAAGAAGTGACATAATACAAAAGAGATAAAAGATGTGCTATGTACCTTCACAGGAGATGAGACATGCCTATGTAAGTCTAAAGAATTCTAAATTAATTTGTGTACAAAAGACATCTACAGGAGAAAAAAAATGTACTAATTAAGGTCTGGTTTCCATTGTCCTATGAACAATAGCAACTTGTTAAGAAAGACTTTGTGTTTTCCTGTGAAATTTTTTTTAATAAAAGCATTGACTGAGGATGTCTTTGATAAGAAAATCAATTGTGCAGTTCAAGCATGGCTATTCAACTTAAGGGTGTTTTTCTTACAGTCATAAAGAAATGCCTATTATCAGACCTTGTAGACCTCAGGTCAAACCAACAAATAATTCTAGTTTGCTACAGAAGTGTCCATAGACCTAAACAATGAATTTTCTAAAAGCATTATTTTATATATACCTTATGATATAACTGCCTATAAAAAAACAAAAGTAAAACATAATAAATTACAAAATAGATACTAAGGATAGAGGAAACACTAACTATGGGTTAGAAATATTTCCTTGGAGTAGATGGATCTAAGAAAGTACTCAAAGGGAATTGTATTAGCCTGTTAGGATCACCATAGCAAAATACCACAGACTGGGTGGCTTGAACAGACACTTATTTTCTCATAGATCAGAAGTCGTAAAGTCAAAGATCAAAGTCCTGACAAGGTTGTCTTCTCCTGAGGCCTCTCTCCTTGGCTTGCAGATGGCTGCCTTCCTACTCTGTCCTCACATGACCTTTTCTCCCTGTGTGTGTATTCCTGGTGTCTGTTCCTCTTATTATAAGGACACCAGTCCTATTTAATTAGGGCCCCAACATTAAAACTGTATTTAACCTTAATCAGCTATTTCAAGGTCTGGGAGGGTTAGGGCTTCAACATATACATTTTTGGGGAACACAATTCAGTCCATGACACGAATAACAGACATAAGGATTGACGTAAACATGATACAGGTGAATGTATTTTATCAAATATATCATCATATTTTTCTTAAGAAACAGAAACACAGGGGCATCTGGGTGGCTAAGTTGGTTAAGCGGCCAACTCTTGATTTCAGCTCAGGTCATGATATCACAGTTCATGAGATCAAGCCCCATGTTCTGTGCTAACAATGCAGAACCTGCTTGGGATACTCTCTCTCCCCTCTCTCTCTGCCCCTCCCTTGCTCTCTCTCTCTCAAAATAGGTAAATAAACTTTTTTAAAATTAAAAAAAAAAAAAAGAAAGAAACAGAAACACATTGTGGTACTCTAACATCATGGCAACTTTCCCTGACCATCTGTATTTGCTGAAAATTAAAAGGACATTCCAGATAAGGGAGTAATATGAGCAAAGGCACAGAGATGGGAACAGGAAAAACAGGCATGAGAAAGGCAAAAAGTTCCATCTAGGAAGATATAAGGCAGAATGGAGAAGACAAGAGTAACAAAAAGCGTCTGGGTGGCTCAGTCGGTTGAGTGTCCGACTTTGGCTCAGGTCATGATCTCATGGTTCATGCGTTCAAGTCCTGCATCAGGCTCTGTGCTGACAGCTCAGAGCCTGGAGCCTGCTTTGGATTCTGTGTCTCCCTCTCTCTCTACCTCTCACCCACTCACTCTCTCTCTCTCTCAAAAATAAACATTAAAAAAATTTTTTTAAATAAAATATCAATTAAAAGCAGAAATTTCAGCTTAAAAATCAAGACTTTGCCAGTCACTAGTTTTGTGACATAGGGCAGTAATTTCATCTTCCTTGGCCTCAGATACTGGGGAAATTTCTAGGTGTTTACCATTCTAAGATTTTATTACTTATTCTACTACATCTATGCTTATGTTCATGTACTATTTTTATTTCACAGAAGAATTCTTTTAATTTTAGTTGCAATAGACACTTAAGTTACCATAGACTACAAGAGACTGGACTTGTTTCTAAGATGAGCAAGAATGATGATGACAAAATAATTCAAAAATGCTTTCACTTTGAACCAGAAACAAATAATATTAGCATATACAAGGTCAAAGATACAAATTAGCAAATGAATGCAATTGCTTTCTTGCTATAGTTATGTATTCTTTTTCTTGCAGTTAACAAGGTTAAAGCAGGCCTTTAAGGACACAGGACTCTTCAAAATGTGTCCACTCTTCAGCCAAATAGAATTAATTTCCTTTCTGTTTGATCGATGACTTATGTTTAATCAACTCTAATGAAGTATAATTTACATATGTAAAACATCCATTTTAGGCATACATTTCAATGAGTTTTTCAAATCTATATACCACATAACCACTGCAATCAGAATACAGCATATGTCCAACACCTCCAAAGGTACTTTATGTCCTTTCTAAGTCAATAAACACCCTTGCCCCATGTGCCTTGTTCCCTGGTAACCAGTGACCTTTATTCTGTTGTTCTGAATAAATGTTGTCTTTTCTGTAATTCCATATAAATGGAATCATACAGTATAGACTGTTTGGAATCTGGTTCCTTGTACTCAGCATAATATTTGTGAGTTTCATCTATATTGCTGCATGCACTGGTATTTCGTTCCTTTTTATTGATAAATAACATTCTGTGTTATAAATATACCACCATTTGTTTATACATCACCTCTTGATACACCTGTGGGTTGTTTTCATTTTCTGGGTATTATGACCAAAGTTGCTATGAACATTCATGTATAAGTCTGTGCAAACTTAACTTTTCATTTCTCCTAGGTAAAAACAGGGGTCTGATTTTTCATTTGCATTGCAAATCTACGTTTAACTTTAAAAGAAACTCTCAAACTGTTTTCCAAAGTGATTATACCATTTATATTGCCAAAATCAATCTATGACAGTTCTAATTGTGCTAAATCCTGGCCAGTACTTGGTATGGTCAGTCTTTTTAAAAGTAGACAATGTTGGAGTGCTTGACTGGCTCATTCAGTTAGGCATCCAATTCTAGATTTCAGCTCAGGTCATGATCTCACAGTTCGTGAGATCAAGCCCTACATCAGGCTCTGCCCTGACAGAGTGGAGCCTGCTTGGGATTCTCTCTCTCCCTCTCTCTCTGCCCCTCCCCCACCTGCATGTGTTCTCTCTCTCTCTCTCTCTCTCTCTCTCTCAAAAATAAATAAATAAATTTTAAAAAACAAAATAAAATTAGACAATCTGGTAGATGTGTGGTGGTGATTCATAGTGGCTTTAATTTGCATTTCCCTGATGACTAATGATGGTGAGCATATTTTCATGTGTTTCTCATTTGTACATCTTCTTTTACGTCTCCCTCCTCTCCTTTATTCTACTGTGTTCAGGTTTTTTGAAATTTTTTTTTTCATTTTTTTCTTTAAAAATATCTTTATTTGGCTCTATTTGCAGGAGCAGTACTGCTGTTCATTGACTTTTAGATTGATAACTTCATTTTCCTTTTAATACTTTAAAAATGTCATTCCACTGTCCCCTGACTTATATTAAGAGATGAGAAATCTGCTGTAATTTTTATCTTTCTCTGTAAATAATGTGACTTTTTCCTTTAGCTTTCTTTAAAATATGCTTTTTCAGTGGTTTTCAGAATTGATTATGGTATACCTTGATGTATCTGTGTTAGCATGTGAGTGTTCACCCTGTTTTCAGTCCATTGTGCTATAAACCTGTGGGTTTATAATTTTCATGAAACTTGGAAAATTTGGGGCCATCACTTCTTTTTCTTTTTCTTTTTTTGTATGTAGTATTTTCATTCCTATAAATTCTAATTGGTCTTTTTTTTTTTAATTTTTTTTTTTAACGTTTATTTATTTTTGAGACAGAGAGAGACAGAGCATGAACAGGGGAGGGTCACAGAGAGAGGGAGACACAGAATCTGAAACAGGCTCCAGGCTCTGAGCTGTCAGCACAGAGCCCGACGCGGGGCTCGAACCCACGGACCGTGAGATCATGACCTGAGCCGAAGTCGGACGCTTAACCGACCGAGCCACCCAGGCGCCCCTCTAATTGGTCTTTATTAATAGTTTACATTTCTCTCTCTACTATGTTCATGTTTTTAACATCTTTGCTAATTCTAACAAAACTATCATTTCTGTGTTTTTCCTATTGACTAATTTATTTCCTGATTATGGGTCACATTTTCCTTCTTCTCAGCTTGTTTATTAATCTGTTGTGAATGTTATGTTTTAAGTGTTTGGATGTTGTCTTCTTCCTTTATAGAGCTGAGTAACTTGCAGTTCCATTTCATCACTTTGAAGCTTATTTTTACATTTTGCTAGGGTGGATCTACAATATCCTACACTCCAGTGTTGTTCACTCCTACTTCTGAATCAGAACTCCTAGGGTCTTCATCAAATTTCTCAGATGATCAACCAGGATTCTCCATTCTGGATGGTCAGAGCTCAAATACCTTCCTGCCCTTTGTGACCTCTAGTAATATTTCCAGTTCCAGTTCCATGGTGACTCTCTGTCCATCAATGTGAAGCTTTACTCCATACATGGGCAACCTAGTGCTTCAAGACTAGAAAGCACCCCATGCAGATTTATGGAGCTCTTTTTGTATAGAGTATCCTCCTTTCCAAAACTCCACCATTTAACTTCCAGCTGCCTCAGTCTCCCCAGACTCTGATCTTTACCTTCTTAAGTCAGTAGGCCTCCAGGATTTGTTGGAGTTTTCTCTTCTGTACTCATGGTTAGAAATGGACTCTAGGCTGAAAGCCAGGAAAATTGCAGGCTTCACAGTTACTTTCTTTCTCACAAAGATCACAGTTTTGTGCTGCTTGTACCCCACTTGCTAAAAACAGCTATAATTTTGTCAAGTTGTCTAATTGTTTACTGTGGGAAATTAGAGTTGGTCTTTGACACTGTTTTTTAACACAGTGCTGGTATGGGATTTATTCCTGGGTGGGACTATACAATGAGTATAGCCTCAGACTAAGTGGAGTTTATATGGCAACTTTTCAGAAATTGCTACCTGAAGCAATGTGTTGTAATTGCAACTTGAATGCTTCAACAAAGACATTCACTGTCATGTTAGAACTGGTTGTGGACAGTCACTGCTGACTAACTAAGCTCAAAAAGTCCCATACATTCTAGACAACAAATACAACCATTTAAAATTAATTTCATTAATTTAAAAGTCATTTTATAACAAATTTGTTATTCTAGGGGCACCTGGGTGGCTCGGTCAGTTAAGCATCTGACTTGGGCTCAGGTCATGATCTCGGGGTTTGTGGGTTCAAGCCCTGCATTGGGCTCTGTGCTGACAGCTCAGAGCCTGGTGCCTTCTTTTGATTCTGTGTCTCCCTCTCTCCCTGCCCTTCCTCCGCTTGTGTTCTGTCTCTCTCAAAAATAAATAAACATTAAAAAATTATAATAAATTTATTATTCTAAAGAAATTCATAATATTTAGGTTTTAAACACAAACACACATATATATAAAGTTCTGTTGATAAATAATCACTTTCTTTCACCAGTGTGTATCTATACATGTATACATACCCAAATTGAATACTAACCTACTCAAAGTGCTCTCCAATTATTTCTAATGCTCCCAAATTGTTGCCATTAACTTTACCTTAACTTTAAAAAGCGTATAGTAGATACTCAACAAACATTGATTCTATTGGCTTTCCTGCCAAAGCTGCACAGACTAACTTGAGGGTCTTAGAAACCCTCTAACTTGAGGGTTATTCAAACTAACTAGTTATTCAAACTAACTTGAATAAGTTAGTTTATTCAAGGAGCATTACTGACTTCACTATATATGATGCTAGGGGTGAAAAATTCAAAGATCAATAAGGTATGGTTGCTGTCTATAAGGAACTCATGGTTTTTCTATCATAAAAGATAACCTTTAGAAAGTGCTATAGAGTTTACAAAGCAATTTAAGATACTTTTTCTTACTTATGCCTCACAAATCCCTTTGAACGTGGGTATAAAATATTATTGCTTTAATTTTCATCTCATAGTTGAGAAATGGAGCACTTACTATGTATGTAGCAAGTCTATTCTAGGCAACTGGACATGTGACATTGGACAAACAGATAAAAATCCCTGCCCTTGTAGAGCCTGAATCCTGTGTGACACTCACATAACTAGAGTATTTGAACTGGGACTCAAACACAGCTCTTATTACAACACCATGGATAACTCTCCAAAATAATATGTTAAGCAAAAGAAGCCATACAAAAACAGTACATGCTAATAGGATTCCATTTATATAAGGTTCAAGAATCGGCCAAACAACTCTATGGTGATAAAAATTGGAACTGTCATTTCCTCAGCAGGGGTGAGTGAATGGAGATTAACTGGAAAAGGGCACAAGGGAACATTCTAGAATAATAGCAATGTTTTTAATCTTGATTAGGGTGATGGTTACCCAGGTGTACACATATGTCAGGATCCATCAAACTCCACACTTGAGATCTGTGCATCTTTTCACATGCAATTATAATTCAAAAAAAGAAGAAATGATTTTTCAAACTCTTACTTTCCCAACCACAGTTTCTTTTCACTTATTAAGATCTTCAACAGCCTCTTACCTATTTTTTTTCTCCTCAATGGATAAGACAGAAGTAAAACAGAATCCTGGCAGTTCAGCATCCTTTCTAGTAATGACTAACTTGCATACATTCTCCCAATCTAGAAGGCAGATACTCACTTTTGTTGATCATCTTGCACCAAATTGAGTTTTAAACCACCCTTGCCTTTCACTACCTTTTTATTTTATCCCTAACCATTTTTTCATGCTTTGTTTTGTTTTTGTCTCTAGCTTTCCAACCCTTCTTTTGTTTCTCTTTAATTATGTCTTTTTTTGTTCCATTTAATGAAGACACGCTTGCTTAGCACCATACTTCAATGTGCAGTAAACGTTGGTTTGTGTAGGTTTCTCCTCCTTTCCACTCCAAATATCACATTTCATTGTGTCTAGCTATTTCTTCTTAGTTGGTCATACTTTGCTTCTTCCTGTAATCTGCCTTCCAAGTAAACAGTTGCTTTGCCTCTATGATTTTAGGATGTGCAGTTAATGTTCCCCCTTACTTCCAGATTACAAGCCTGTTCTTTCTTACTAGTTTGAAATAAAACCAGAAAGATATTTCCCTCAATATGTACACTCTCTTCTGAAAAGTAAAAATTTCAGGAGATACTCTGTTTTTAACAGACTAACTCTTTCACCAACTGTCCAGTTAATGCTCCTGCTTCTCAACTATCTTGCCTCCATGTCACAATTATTTACCTCTTCCCACCGGACAAGAGGGCTGGAATATATGTCCTCACAAATATGCCATTTGCTTCTCTTTCCTTCTATGGTGGGGAATATGGCAATATTTACATAACTGAAGAGATTTCTTAACACTCAGTTTCTTTTACTTCTATTAAATCATTTTCTCCTAAAGAAAATGTTAGAAAGGAACATATATTTATTCAAGAACAAATAAATGTATCATATTATCACTAATCTTGCTTGAAAGATATCAATAGAAATCATGTTTCCATACTTTTTATTTTTTTAATTATCTATTTGTAAGTGTTTAAATGATAGAATAGTGTTAAAAGTTTATAGAATTATACAAGTTCTGAATCAAACATGTTAAATATAGTTTTGAATTATATTGTTGGGACACTATAGCATAAAACTTTGAAGTAATATAGATATGGTATCTATTTCTAAACACTTTGAAATAAAAACTATCTTTTTAAGTTAAAATTATTTAATAACCAATATTCATAATTACATTTGTATATAATATATATTGTATATATGTATACATGTATGTATGTATGTATAAACACACACACAAAGATACATACATATACATATATAATTTCCTTGCTTGTCACTAATGTTTGAAAAGATGGAGAGGAAAAATCCATTACAAGAAAGAAAATATTGCTATGAGGTGATAACAGCAGAGTCCCCAGAGAATGAAACAAAATGATTCATTTCCTTTTCTGTCAATCCTCTTATCAGTTCCTACTGTCTTCCTTCACTGGGTGGCTCAGTCGGTTAAGCGTCTGACTCTTGATTTTAGCTCAGGTCATGATCCCAGGGTTGTGAGATCAAACCTTGCATTAACTGCTTAAGATTCCCTCTCTCTTTCTCCCTCTGCCCCTCCCCCCATGCACTCACTCACTCGCACTCTCTCTCTCTCTCTCTCTCTCTCTCTCTAAAAACAAAAGTTCTTATTGCCCTTTCAACTTCCCAGCATCTTGGCTTTCAGATAAGAAATGTGTACATGTTGCGTGGAGGACAGCTTTACGACCTGTAGACCCCTTGTCTTAATCAGTTTGGGCTACCATAACAAGACACCAGAAATTGGAGAGCCTTAACAAAAGACATTTATTTTCTCACAGTTTTAGAGGCTGGGATGCCCAAGAATAGGGTCTTAGCATGGTCAGGTTCATGGTAAAGGCCCTCTTGTTGGCTTACAGATACTGCTTTCTCACTGTACCCTCACATAGCAGAGGTGTCTCTTCTTGGTGCTCCTTCCTCTTTTTATAAGGACACTAATCCCATTATGGGGGCTCCACCCTCAAGACCTCATCTAAACCCAATTACCTCCCACAGGACCTATCTCTTGATACAATCACATTGGAGGTTAGGGCTTCAACATGAATTTTGAAGAAAAACACAGACATTCAGTTTACAACACCCCTCAATTTCTTTAGAAATGTAGAAGCATTTGAGCTACAAAACACAACTTTCTTTTGCATGGACCACCTCTTATAGCACTAGTGTATTGCCATTCTGAGCATGCTGGATTCTCCAAGTGCTCTTCAAATATGCTCTCCATTCTTCCCTACCCTGGCCTGTGTCCCAGAGAGTTGGCTTTATGGATCCCAGCTAGGGTGCCCCTACCCTCTGTCTTCTAGCTCAATTTGGCCAGTTGGAGGCACCTGCAGAAGATCAAAGGATGGAAGGAGAATGAATCTGGGTTTTATTCCCCACAAACCCACCAATAGCTATATTTGCCTTCCAAAGGCCACACCACCAGGTGGCTTCTGGGTTCTAGTCACTAATCCCTCCTTGCCCTTCAGGTCTGTTTTTGGCAATAGCCCCGCACTGTTGGTGGTGGTTTCCCTTAACCACCTCATATCCTCAGAAATAGTCTCTTACTACATTCTCCTTAATGACCCTGCCCAATTCCTCACAGCATCCTAAATGCACACAGAGTCCCTGTCTCCTTTCTCCATCTTACCAAAGATCCCCTCCTATTAGCTTAATTTTTCATGAGCTTAGACCTCAGAAGGAGCAGGTTAAGTGCCAAACTACAAGAAGTTCAAAGGCAGGAAAAATCCATCCTGCAACATGGAGGAGTTATATGAGTGATAAATCCAAGTCACGTATAAACAGAAACCTATATATGGATGGACATTGTCAAGAGTTAAAAATTGACCATATTTGGCTTCAAAAGATGAAAATCTTACTCTCAGTTAAAGCTTTACTTCTCACTGCCAAATCAAACATTGCAATATACTTACCAACTTGTAACACTTTAATAATGTTTAAATGTAACCACTTTTCCAAAAATTTACCTGCTATAATTTAGACATAACCAGGTTTTTCTATTAACTTGAAAATATTCTTAAATTCTTTTAATATATCGACCCCCAAACCAAACAAATAAACCCTAAAAACTTATGAACATCACTCTGAGGGGAAAGATCAAGGGCCTTCTCTGAAGGTCTTGAAAAGCAGGCTTGGTTCACATCTCACTGGAATCATTCAGGAGCATCTTCTGGGATGAATTCCAGAAGCAGAATGTGCTCAGAGACTGGACAGCTGCTGTTCATTTGTTTTCCCACCCTCCCCTAATACCAAGATTTTTCAGATAAAATCAGGATCAAAATTAATACAACGGACCACATCAGAGGGGAAAATGAGTTACAAAAGCAAAGCCTGTGTAGTTGAAAAATACCCTTCTTTGATCCACAGCAATGTTATTCACTTCATTGTTACTACTTTTTATTTATTTATTTATTTTGCTCAACACCTCCTGTAAAAGTTTGAAAGAAAGCATGTAGCCCTTTGTAAATTTCTAGGTTGATATATAAAATGTCTTCTTTACCACAGTTTAAATAACCTCAAAGAATGTAATTTCCAGAATATTATAAATACTAACATTACTGTTTTAAATGTAGCCAATGAAATAGAAATATCACATTAAGTTGATGCTATCATCATCTATTTTATTAATGTATAAGCAAATACATGACAAGTTTTTCTTTAATTTTCAAAAATTTGGCGTGGTCCTTTATCTTCTTGAGATAATTAATCCATGTGACTTCCACTACAGTACCTGTAGAATATGATTTTGAAGTAATATATTTTTTATGCTATCTATGAACCAGGAAGCCCTCACCAAACACTGAATCTGCTGGCACTGGGATCCAGGACTTCCCAGCCTCCAGAACTGTAAGAAATAAATGTTTGTTTTTACAAGCCACCCGGTCTATGGTATTTTGTTATAGAATCCCAAATGATACACCACTCATCATCTACTCGCATGACTAACTCAAAAAGATAAATAATAACAAGTAATGATGAACCCTCATAACAAGCAATGATGAATACCTCAGAAGGTAGAGAAACTTGAACCCTCATACACTGTTGGTAGAAGTGCAAAATGGTGCAGCCACTTTGAAAAACAAGTTGGCAGTTCCTCAAAAGACTAAACATAGAGATACAATATGATCCAGCAATTCCACCCGCTGGTATACATGCAAGAGAAATAAAAACGTGTCTCTATAAAAACTTGCACACAAATGTTCATAGAAGCATTGTTCATTATAACCAAAAAGTGAAAACAACCCAAAAGTCCATTGACTGATGGATAAGTAGCATTACTAAAAGGAAATATTATTCATCCATCAAAAGGAATGAAGTACTGATTTATGATACAACACTGGTAACCTTAGAAATATTGTGCTTGGGAATGCAAGCTGGTGCTGCCACTCTGGAAAACAGTATGGAGGTTCCTCAAAAAACTAAAAATAGAACTACCCTACGACCCAGCAATTGCACTACTAGGCATTTATCCATGGGATACAGGTGTGCTATTTCGAAGGGACACATGCACCCCCATGTTTATAGCAGCACTATACACAATAGCCAAAGTATGGAAAGAGCCCAAATGACCATCAATGGATGAATGGATAAAGATGATGTGGTATATATATATACAATGGAGTATTACTTGGCAATCAAAAAGAATGAAATCTTGGCATTTGCAACTACGTGGATGGAACTGGGGGGTATTATGCTAAGTGAAATTGGTCAGTCAGAGAAAGACAAATATCATATGACTTCACTCATATGAGGACTTTAAGAAGCAAAACAGATGAACATAAGGGAAGGGAAACAAAAATAATATAAAAACAGGGAGGGGGACAAAACAGAAGAGACTCATAAATATGGAGAACAAACTGAGGGTTACTGGAGGGGTTGTGGGAGGGGCGATGGGCTAAATGGGTAAGGGGTACTAAGGAATCTACTCCTGAAATCATTGTTCCACTATATGCTAACTAATTTGGACGTAAATTTAAAAAAATAAAAAAGAAAATTAAAAAAAAAAGAAAAAGAAATATCGTGCTAAGAGACAGAAGCAGACAAAAGAAGAGACAAAAGACTCTTGCATGCATTCATTTATAGGAAATGCTCAGAACAGGCAAATCTACAGAGATAGAAAGTAGATCAGGAGTTGCCTAGGGCTGGGGGAAATGAAGGGATTAGGAGATAACAGCTAATATGTAGTTTCTTTTGAGGGTGATGAAAATGTTCTAAAATTGATAGTGGAGATGATTATACAACTCTGTGAATGCACCAAAAACCATTAAATTGTACATTTTAAATTTGTAAATTGTATGGCATGTGAATTATAGCTCAATAAAGCTGTTATTTTAAAAAAAGAAACCCAAAAATATTCTAAATTTTTTCCATATGGTTCCATCTTCCATTTAGACCATTCCTCCAAAGACAGCAAAATATATGCATTTCTTTCTACTCTTTTAGTCCAGTGTTTTCTGAGGCACTTCAGAGCTATTTGGGCCAAACCTGCAACCACCTGGGTGGCCCATTCCCTTGCCAGTGCCCAGGGTCAGTCCACCCCACCCCCTTTCCCTTTGGAGAGGCATGAGACACTCCCATTGACTCAGAACATTGTCCACGTGTTTTCCCTTCTTTCCTTTGTTGTTGAAGAACTAGCAAAGTCCTGACTTTTAAGCTTCAAATATTTTTGGATTAATTCTAGCTTCCTCATGGTATCAATCGAAGAAGGCAGTGGAAAATAATTCTCAATAGTAGTTGGCCCAAGATTTCCTTTTCATTACCTTCAAAATAATTTATGTGCTTTCTTCACAGACTGAAATTATCAATTTCATTTTGGATGTACTGTCAGCCCTCCCAGAGCATAATACTCTTTCTGAATAGGGAGCTGGAAGAAAGCTATCTGAGGCATTTCTATTATTCAGGGAAAAGCCACTGCAGAACTGAACATTTGTTTTAGAATAACCATAAAATATACAATACATATGCATATTATGAGGTTAGTGATTTTATCCTTTAGCTGCTTCCAGAACTATAATCAAGACTTCACATGTGTCAAAAAATAAAGCAGAGTGTATCCTACAAGCAAACACACCTTAAATATTTTATTAAAAGCCTCTTTTCAAATAAATGTAATATCTATCTCAAGCCTAAGGACCAGAGTTAATTAACTCCCTATCCATTTCCCTGAAAGAAGCAGGGAGAACCTGGGCATGTTGGAAAAAGTTCTGGACCAAGACTCAAGGAACTTGACTTTAATTTTGGACCTAACAGTTAATAACAATGAAAACTCTGTCAATTCTATAAACTTCTTTAAGCTTCAGTTTCTTTGACTCTAATATGGGTATAATAACAGTTGTCTTGCCTAACTCACAGCATAGTTCTTAGCAGGAAATATAAAATGTATTTGAAAAAAAAATATAAAAGACACACACAATATTAGGTATTATGAGCTGGGTGAGAGAGTTGAACCTTATTCAATATGAGGTCACCTCCACTCCCTTTGGTTACCTTCTTTTCTGCAAGCATTGACCCTCTGAGGAGACTAAAGTATACTGAGTATCTTTTCTGGTAATGGCAGAATTTAACACTTTCTCAGGCATTTTGTTTCATTCTATGTCATTACCATTTTACAGTGAAGAACCCAAGAACAAGAGAGGTCCAGTAACAACCAAAGTTACACAGCTAATGATTTTTAGAAAAGGAATTGAAACTTAACTCTAAACTCATGTTTTTTCTACTACATGATACTTTCTGGGAAAATTCTCTTTTTCTTAATGTCCTGAATGACTCTGATTGTTTTAAGGCATCCCAAATTACAGTGTCCACTATCAATAGCCCTGGAAATGGGGAAAGATGGCCCGAAGACTGTTGTCAACTTCACTGACAATAGGTTTTCATTTGCCCGGGACAATCTCTGTCTACACTGGTTATCCTAATGTAACTATCAACAGTGCCCTCCTTGCACTCCCAGAAATGTTTTGGTTTGGATCTGAGATGTTAATATTGGCTTTACATCATGAAAGTTAATTACTAGACATTGAAATTATAAATCAGTAAATGTATTACAAATTTACATATATATTTATATATATTTTAAACTTGTATGCAATGAAGCTAAAAGGGAAAGCAAAGACAAGAGAAATAGAGCAGTCATGGGCATGTAAATGAAGAATCGTGATATTGAATATATCAACATATTCAGAAAAAAAATCAACTCACTCATACCAAGATATTTTAAAAGACAGCTTGTAAAAGCAAGATGTAACACTTGATATATCCCTTCCCAGGAAGCAAGAAGAGTGAATAAGAATGCACTGTCAGCTAAGTTGATTATGTTGACCCCTCTGTGTTCCTATGAGTGTATGTTTTCCAGTGATCCACCTTTTGGAAAAAATAACAGTCCCAAACCAGTACTCGATTTCACTTTTCATCTACCTTCTGATTTTAAAAAGACAGCAGAGATCTGTCACCTTTCACTCTTGACATTGCCAATCTTAATATCTTCTTATATTCTTGGTTGACTTACTAAATTCATGATGAGGATGTGGAGCAATTGGAATTCTCATTCACTGCTGGTGAAAGTGTAAATTAGAGTAATCACTTTA
Source organism: Panthera uncia (assembly GCF_023721935.1). Lineage (NCBI taxonomy): Eukaryota > Metazoa > Chordata > Mammalia > Carnivora > Felidae > Panthera > Panthera uncia. The sequence goes on from NC_064816.1 coordinate 129,583,487, forward strand.
TAAGATGAACACACACTTTATAAAATGTGAACACAAATTTACTCTTTAAAAAGCTCAGCAAATATCCTCTTAGATATAAATCCAACAGAAACATGTATACATCTGCACCAAAAGAAATGTTCATAGCAGTATTATTCATAGTAGCCCCTAAAAGGAAATGACCCACATATCCATCAACACTAGAGTAGACAAATGAATTATGGTTTATTCATACAATGAAACAGCACACCAATGACAGGAGATGAAATGAAAATGATAGAAAATTATTCGTCTATACAACATGGATGTAGCTCACAGTCATGTTTAATGAAATGAATTAGACTTTTAAAAAGCATTATATATGATACCCTTTATGTAAAATTTAAAACGAGCAAGTCTAATACATCATGGTAGAGTTCAGGATCATAGTTACTTTTGGAAAAGAGATGAGGGTGGTACAGAGACTGGCATACAACAGATTTCTGAGGTCTGGTAATGTTCTATTTATTGATCTGAGTGGAGATTATAGGGTATGTTTTCCTTGTGATAACTCGAGCTAATGCTTAAGGTAATGCTTATAATCTGTTCACTTTGATATGTATGTGTACATCACATAACACTTTAACAAAAATATATATATTCTTTGGCTGCTGTGTGAAGAAAATAATTACTGGGAGAAGAACAGAAGCAGAGTCAGCCATGGAGCCTACCGACATGGTTCAGGTAAGATGTTAATTTAGAACAGGAGGGGGAAGTGACAATAAAAGAAGGTAAAAGCACTGGGTTTGGAGGTAGAACTAATCAGCTTGATGGGGAAGAAGGCAATGAGGGAAATAAAAGAATTAGAGCTGACTTTTAAGTTTTGCGTTTGATCAACTATGTGACAAGAATGACTAGAGGTTCAGATCTGGTGGTAGAAATCAAGAGCAAGGTTATAGACATACAACGTTTGAGATGTCAAAGTTGTCAGCAGGGTATATAAATTTGAAGCTTAGAAACAGGCTTCAAATCACCAGCATATTTATACCCATTATATTGGAATGCTTTATAACTAACTTGTTTCTCAACCCTGCCTTATTCAAAATTTAACCAGTGACTGAATAAAGACATGAACAAAATAACAGATTAACAGTAAAGTAATACACTGAAAACTGTTGAAAAGAAGAAAAAAAAACCCTCAAAGCATGATAAAATTTAATAGGAATAATACAGACATCCTGTCAGGGTCAAATCATCAATTACAGTGTGACCTAAACAAAATACAAATGAGCACAAAAGACTTACAAAGTTTAATATCCAGTGGTACTAGTTTGAATCAGCACCAGGATACAGTAGTCAAAAAATCAATCAGTCTAGTGATCAATACAAAGAAGGTAATATAGAATGCTTGCTTCACCCTGTACTGCTGAGACCCCAGACCAAGTGTTATGCTTTTTGTGTGATTTTGAGATAAGGAACAGGACCAGAGAAAAAGAGAATTGCAAGAAGCATTTGGAAGCAGTGACATGCAAAGAACAACTGCAGGAAATGGATCTGTTAGTTAAAAGGGGGATTTAGTAGGAGCAGGGTTGGTGTTTAAAAACTACATTCAAACACTTCAAAGTGCTGACACTTGACATGTTTTTTTAAAGCTGTAGAAGGCAGGGGCACCTGGGTGGCTTGGTTGGTTAAGCATCCGACTTCAGCTCAGGTCATGATCTCACGGTCCGTGAGTTCGAGCCCCGCATTGGGCTCTGTGCTGACAGCTCAGAGCCTGGAGCCTGTTTCAGATTCTGTGTCTCCCTCTCTCTGTGACCCTCCCCCGTTCGTGCTCTGTCTCTCTCTGTCTCAAAAATAAATAAACGTTAAAAAAAATTAAAAAAAAAAAGCTGTAGAAGGCAGAAAATGATATGGATGGATGGATGGATGGAAGGTTAGGTAGAAAGCAAGGAAGAATTTCAGATAGAGGATTCCGGAGAAAACAATGAAGAATTTTATAACAACCACATTTGGGTTTCTTATAAAATAATTCTCCATTGCTAAATATTCCAACAGTCTGTATGGTCAATTATGAAGATTCTTTGATGAGTGAACATTGATCTAGAACCTCTAAGTTCTTCCCAACCCTGAGATTAATGAGCAAGACTGTGACTGGGGAAAACAATGTTCTGGGACAGAAGAGAGCAAGAAAAGAGAGAAACAGTTCTATCATGGAAACACTTTTTCTGGCAGGAAAAAACCCACCAACAAGGAAACACTGAAGAAACTTAGAAGAAAGGGAGATCCGTGGCAAAAAGTGGAGGCCCCTAGGGGAGGCTTTACTATCCTAAAACACCTTTCTACACTTAAAAGGAATTTACCTACATTTTATTGTGTTTCTAAAAGATAGTCCTACTCTGATAGATAATCAGCATCCTATAATTATAAATAATTTATATGTATCATTCATTTGTCATCTCCCATGTCTTCTATTATGCTATTTATTTTTTAATGAAAAAGACTTACAATACATACATGGGGAAACTGGATCAGCTTTTCAAAGTGATAAAATAATAACTCTATTTTTTGGTCCAAACATTTAGCTATTTGTGCTCTACTCCTTCAGAAAATACTTTGCTTTCATAGTAAGAGTCTTCAGAACCAAGTAATTTGAGTAACATGCCCTTTACAGCAACATTCTGCAAATTCTACTATTTCCAAATAAAGTAGTGTGCAGTTTTTCAGGACCACAGTGTTTTACTATCTAAGTTTATTTTCAGTGACATGTTTATCCAAGAGCTTCCACTGACCACAATAATTTCTAAAAAGGAAAAAGCATACTTGTGAGTAAAATGTGTAATTATGTGAATGTATGTAGACTGATAATAAGTGATAAGCAGCATCTTACATTCATTCACTATTAAGGAAAATGTCACTCTATTTGATAAATAATTTTTATCACTTCCCAAAAGTGAGATGGTGACATAAATACAGATGTTATAGGAAAGAGTGCATATTTCAATGAAAAGTTTATTGTTTCTCTTGAGATTAGCATGAGGAGAATGTTCTGAATGCTCTGAGGGATTCCTATCTTTTTAAGAAAATGCAAACATCCACTAAAATTGCTTTTGAAATAAGACATTTATTCACTTACTAATTGCTTAGAGAAAAATTACCTTATTGAGACACACAAGAATGTCAATAGTCCTATATATGATATATTTAATAGAGTAACTTCTTTAATATCCACCTTTAGATCCAATCTTTTCGCTGTTCTAAACAAGGAACCTAGAAGTTAATAAGCAGTTAGCAGACAGTGAGGGCCTAATTGGGCTTCAGTGGCCCAGAAAGAGTGGATACAGACACCTAAACTGACTAATATATTTTGTGCCTTTATGTAGTGTAAAAATCTGCCTTACAGTTTTGTGTTACCACAGAACAGAAATAGACAAACATTATTTTAGTAAACTCTGTAGAAACAGAATTCTTCCCACATATTTATTGATAGAAAAATATAATCTAAAAATTCTTCTGCCCAACCCCTTGGCAGTATTCCAGTCTTCCATCTGCTCCGTGCAGTTGGATTCCCTTTGCTTTTGACTCCCAGATGACTCTTTCAAGCATTAAAGGTCACTTAGTAGAAAGCAAAACACTAATTTACAAGGTGGAAGGCATTCTGTTTTTGTCTTTATTCTTATATTAGAAATATGCACTAATACTAAACAAAACAAACAAACAAAAACGTCCCATGCTTTTTTCTCTTGACTAATGTAGATTAGCTATGTTATGTTTTTAAATCGGAATTTTCTCTAAATGAAAGTGGAATAACACTGGTAAAAAGAAGAATTACTAGAGAAAACAAAGGCTTCAAATTGAGCTATAGTTTTTCTGTCCAAAATAAAACCCCAAATCAAGAAAACAACTTCTAGATCTGTTGTCTTAATAATTAGTCATCTTACTATGCACATTTCAGTGAGTATTTGGGAAACATGTAGCTATTCATCTTTACAGAAATATGTTCCCATTTGAATATAGAGGAAGTTGTACTTATTGTTTAATTGAAAAATTAATGTTCACCAAAAGCTAATTAGCGCCTATTTCATGTTGTAGACAGATAAAATATCAAACTCCTGTGGACATGTCTTATTTATGTATACAATATTCCAGAAATGAATGGGATAGTCAAAAGATTAAACAGGAACATCCTTTACTTATGGAAAACAGGATAAAATAAATCTAAAATTAATTGTCATACATTGTTTTGAATAAGAATGGAATGACCTATCCTCTCAGCTCTAATCATGAATATAGACTTTTTAAGAGTGTTCTTTTTTTCCCTGCCTATTTCTAATAGTCAAGTACTTCCAAACAAAAGTTACTTCTGGACATTGTTGTATATGAAAAGAGGTTTTTGGCCAGAGGAGGTGCTATTTGAAACAGCCAGAAGATTAAGTTGGCACTAACTACAAACAAATGACTATGCCTTAATATTAAACTAAAATTTCCCTGGTTCAGTGGTACAAGGCTAATTTTTTCCAGAATGATAAAGTGATAGGTAAAAAAAAAAAAAAAAAAAGAACAAGAACACGCTTTCATTAAGCACCATACAACTATCTGGCAACACTCCACAACAGTTGATTATTGAATAACTTTAATAACAGGTATTTTTTTTTTTACCTATTCCTTTAAATTTTTTGTCTGGACACACCTGGGTGGCTCAGTCAGTTAAGCATCTGACTTCTGCTCAGGTTGCAGTCCGGTCTGAGGGTTTGAGCCCCCAGTTGGACCCTCTGCTGACAGCTCAGAGTCTAGATCCTGTTTCAGATTCTATGTCTCCCTCTCTCTCTGCCCCTCCCCCACTCGCACTCTGTCTGTCTCTCTCTCTCAAAAATAAATAAACATTTAAAAAATTGTTTTTAATAATAAGTTGTTTTGTCAGAGGCTGTCATGTGTATTGAGGAGGAGATAATTGGAGGGTGGGTATGGAAAGGGAAGAAGATGAAAAGATACACTGATGAAGAGGACAAGAGGACAGGGAGTTATGCAAGGAACAGACTGTGGAAAGGCCACTATCCACAGGGAGAATGGGTCACACAGAACACTGGAGATCCTTCCAAATTTCTCAGGCTTAATCCTTGCTGACAGTAAGCAGGTTTAGGAAGAGATGCTTAAGCTATTACCTGGCTGTGCCATTAACGAGTCTATGGGCTTCTCTATTAAGGTCACCTAAAACTTGAAAAGCTATTCAGTTGCTGGAGTGTCAAAAATTATCAAACCTTACAACCCTAAGAATATAAAAAAGTCCCAAATCTCCATTTCTCCAGCTATAATTATTCAAACTGTTCTGTCCTTTCTGAGGGAATAGCAGTCAGTTGCAAGACAGACAGGGCCTGGTAGTTGCTTCTTGTTGGTCTCTTGATGAGGTTTATGTATCCCTCAAGAAATACCAGCATTATATTGAAAATCTGTAACTAATCACCGATAATGGGTTCTTCTGAAAACTTTACATACCAAACAAGTATCCTCAAGCTTAATTTCAAAAACCCCTGGAGTTTCTGACAAATTGGTATTACAATTCTGAGATTAATCTTAAGCGTAAGTGTGTAAGTGGACAGCTGGAACTTAATTTTTCCCATTCACATGAAGAACTGCTTCAGCAATATCCTATCCAATGGTTCTCAGCCTGAGAAAGGAGAGGAAAGGTGATTTTGGCCCCCAGGGGACATTTGGCAACATCTGGAAATGTTTTCAGTTGTCACCACTGGGGAGTGCTACTGGCAACTAGTGGGCAGAGGGCAGGGATGCTGCTAAACACCCTGCAATGCACAAGACAGCGCCTCACAGCAAAGAATGATCTGACCCAAAATGTCAGTAAGTGCTGAGGTCAGAAAACTGGTCTACTCCAAATGCTTTAAACATTATTAAACCATAATACCATAATGGTGAAATTAAGAAGTCATTATTGGGGCGCCTGGGTGGCTCAGTCGGTTAAGCGGCCGACTTCGGCTCAGGTCTCGCGATCCATGAGTTCGAGCCCCGCATCAGGCTCTGGGCTGATGGCTCAGAGCCTGGAGCCTGCTTCCGATTCTGTGTCTCCCTCTCTCTCTGCCCCTCCCCCGTTCATGTTCTGTCTCTCTCTGTCTCAAAAATAAATAAAACGTTAAAAAAAATTTTTTTAAATAAAAAAAACTTTAAAAAAAAAAGAAGTCATTATTATTTTCATTAATGATTAATTTGCACAATGGCAGTTTGAAAAAATAGACCCTGCCTAAAGTTTTATGCTAGCTATAAAGCTATACAGAGGGGGGAAAAAGACACATTTGTGAGAGGAAAGGAAAGGAAAGGAAAGGAAAGGAAAGGAAAGGAAAGGAGGAGGGTAGAGGGAGGGAGGAAGGAAAGGAAGAAAGAAGGGAGGGAGGGAGGGAGGGAAAGGGAAGGAAAGGAAGAAAGGAGAAAAGGAGAGAAAGAAGGAAGGGAAAAATTACTTATTTTTCTTCATAAAAGCATTCATGATTTTCAATGAACCAAAAAAATAATCTTTCTCAGACAATACACTGAGAAAAGTGAGGAAAAAAATAATTATAAACTATCCTACTCATAAATACTCATTTATTATCAAGTTGTTATTCTTCAAATATATTAATATACCATCTGAAAAGTAACCCTCTTATCAGAAGCTGTAATAACAACTAAAAGATGAATGCATTAGTAAATTGTTTAGTTCCCTTAGTTATAGGGCAATTTAAAAAAAAATTAGAGAAAGCTATTGAAGAGAAATCCTGTGGTTTGGGAGATACTACAGTGTGCTCAGCCATTTAGCTCCAACCCACTTCCTATCTTATCCTTTTCCTGGCAGATTTCCCTTCCAGTTAGTAGGGACCATTTGCTGTGGCAATCATTGGTTTAAACTCCTTAAGAACAACAGTAGCTAACATTTTCTAGGCATCTACTAATAAGATAAGCAAAATCATTTTTATAGCATCTCTAAAAACAATCTTTGGTATTAAAATGGTGAAATGAACAAGAATTTCATCAAAATAAGAACCTTACACAGATCAACCCACCATGGTGGAGGTGTTCAAGAAAAAATTGATAGTAAATGTATGAATGAATCCTCCCTCCTTTTTTAAGCACTATGCGAAATACAACAAGCCTTCTTTTAACTTCGGTTTTGGAGTTACGTTTTCATAAATACCTATCATTTTACAAATGAATCTATAATCTAAACTGTCCCATTAAGACAATGTTAATTTCTTCTGCTTTTTGGCCTCCTGGCCCTGCTGCCTGAAAAATGAGTCAATTATTTGTGGTAACTATTGCAAATGTCTCACTAATCCCACTGGAAATGTAAATGTGATCAGAGGAAAGAAAGGAAAGAAACCCTAATGCCAGATTTTCAGCCACTGCTTAAGCTCACTCTAGCACTATGGGAATGACTTTCTTCTTCAGGAACATCTTAAAATCTGGGATTATTTTAAGGAAAACAAAATTTTACAAAATGTTATTTAGCTGTAAACTCAATTCTTTTCCATTTCCTGGTAAATGGTATTACGAATTTTCTTAAGGATTAATGTCTTCTATTCACTTTAATAAACAGTTTCGGACAAGTACTCTAGAAGAGCCCCAACTCTCAGTCATCTGCTTCAGTGAAAAGAGGAAGTAGAGAAGCAAAATGTCTAAGTCATCATTTTGGATTGAACTAAACATGAACAAAATTGGGACAGAAAAGAAAGAAAAGAAGGGGCAAGCTGGACCACCTCTGGGAGAGGAGGGGCACCATGGCAGGCTTGAGACAACCACGGTATTACAACACTGCCATTCTTACGGGCTAGTAGCAGTAAGTAAACTCAGCATTTAACTTAGAAATACTGAGTTTGGGCTCCAAAATATTTTTCCTATTCTGATCCTGCTCTTTGTGTATAATTTTTATTGTTTCAAAAACTTTTTTTCCCCATCAGAATTCTTCAAATCCAGTTCACACATCAGGATTTGATACATGTGGCAAGTTCCAAATGCTGTGTATTTCAGCAATACTTGACTGCCTTCCTACTATGCCTTAGGCACAGAGCAAGCCTCAGGCACCCCAAATCTGAGACACATTATTTTGCTTTTGGCAAATTTTCACTGAGTACCTTCCTCCCCCAAACAAGTACCTAAGTCCACCAGACTTTTAACCCTTTATACCCCTTTAACCTTTAATCCTTCCCTCTGAAAGCTTTTGAGTAGTCAGCAGTCTGGGTCTTCTACTGCAGTGTGACTTTACCGCAGGGGTTTGTTTACATGTTTCCTACAAGATAGTTGTGGATGTGACTGCATCTCAGAGATAACTGAAATCTTTCAAGACTTGATTCAGAAGAAAATTAAGCGTTTTAATTTAGAAGGAAAAAGAGATACCTCCTCTCTGCTCTGAGGGAGCAAACCCCTAGGGGCAGTGAGCTCACCAAACCAACTCCATTTCCTCACCTTGCCTCCAACAGGCTCACACATTCTGTGGGCGCCGGGATAGATGCATAGCTGATGCGCTTGCTGGATCCTCTAGCACTTGTGGGATTGCCTGGCAATCAGGAGTGTCATAACTGTGTGTTAGAGACCACGTATAAGAGTTTGACGGGAATTTAATTCTCAGTAACTCTGTGAAGCAGCAACGACTCCTCCCATTTCACAAGGAGGTGGCTGAGGTCCCGAGCACACATGGTAAATGGTAGAGCAGGGAGAAGATAGATCTTGTGCTTCTATACCGGCGCTCCTAACCACCTAGCTGTCTCCCAGCAGTAAGTGCACCACCCCTGAACAACCTGCCAGCTCTTAAAGATCACAGTTCTAGGTATCAAGCGATGAGACCCGGGGAGCCCTCCGGCCCCTCTGTGGCGGGAATACGGGTCCTGATGCCCGGAGCACGCTTCTCCCGCCTGTGCAGGGCCGGAATGTGCCTGTTGGGATGGCGCCGGGCCGGGGACAGACGGGGACCTGGCCAGAAAGTGGCGGCGGGAGTCGCGAGGCGGGAACCACCTCTCCGGCTGCGTCCGGTTCCCGCCCCTCGGGCCCCGCCGCAGGGCGGGGCTCGGGTCGGGTCCGGGCCGGGAGCGGTAGCCGGCAGCGGGAAGCGGCCGCCGCCCGGGCCGCGCCGGGAGAGGCGAGGCGAGGCAGGGCGGGGCGGGGCGCGACGGGAAGGGGAGGCCGCGCCGGGCCGGCTGCAGCCGCCGCGCACCGAGCGCCACGATGGGGCTGGAGACCGAGAAAGCAGACGTCCAGCTCTTCATGGACGACGACTCCTACAGCCGCCACAGCGGCGTCGACTACGCTGACCCGGATAAGTTCGCGGACTCGGGCTCCGACCGGGATCCCCACCGGCTCAACTCGAACCTCAAGGTGAAAAACAGGGGCGGGCCGTAACCTGGGCCGCGCCACGGCCTGGGGGCGCTGGTGCTCCCCCTTTACCCTAGCCCGGATCCCACCCTCCACCCTCGCCACTGGGTCAGCCCTGCGGGGTCCGGGACCCAGAATCCACATGCCTCGGGGTCGCCTGTGTAACCAGGAACTCTTAGCCAAATTCCTGTGCGCCCAACTTGACCCTGAGAAGATAGGGCAGGCCAGCCCGCTTCTCGCACCCGAGCACCCCTGGTTCCCCGGGGGGGCCGCAGGTTGGTGACAGTTCGGGATCCCTGTGTCTTGCCTCTGCAGGTGGGCTTCGAGGATGTGATTGCAGAGCCGGTGTCTACGCACTCCTTTGACAAAGTGTGGATCTGCAGCCATGCCCTCTTTGAAATCAGCAAATACGTGATATACAAGTTCCTGACATTGTTCCTGGCTATCCCCCTGGCCTTCGCTGCAGGAATTCTCTTTGCCACCCTCAGCTGTCTGCACATCTGGTGAGAAAGGGCACACAGGGGTGGACCAACTTTCTGAAAGTAGGAATGTTCTTTGCCACCTGCCCCCTGCACTCCCCTTCTCCCAGGCCAGCTTGCAAGAAGGTTCATCAGTTCACCCACACAGTAGCAAGAACTGGGAGATCTGGTAGGGCATATGCTTTCTTTAGAATCACAGGTTGGTTGGGTTAGGAGTTTAAACAGAAGTAATGTTCTCTGTCCTCGGGTGTGATTTTCCTTCCGATGTTAATAAGGCCCAGCTGACTGGAGGTGGAGACCTGGAGGCCATGCTTCCTGCCACAAGTTGTTCTCTTATAGGGCTGAGTTAGGACTTGTGCCAGTGGTTCTGGGCTAGGCTCTTATTTCTTTCATCACCTTTTATTCAGTCACCACCTGTGCTTGGGGTAAAACAAAAGTGATCTCTGAGCAGAATGCCAGTGACAGTATAACTGAACAGGGATATCAGACCTGGCTAAGCAGTGCTATGGAGGGCTGCTCCAATCCTGCCACTAGCAAATGGCAAGGATGAGACCAGAGGAGATGCCATGTGTGTGCAATTGTGAGGGGCCCTCAGCACAAATGAATGAAAACTCAAGCTGCATAGGATAATGAGAAGTCCTCCAAATTACTTTTCTGCCTATGAGACATGGAGAGTGGCATCAACTTCAAGGGAAAGTAAGTATAGAAACCTGCTGGGCATTTGTAGGATGTTTTGAGTAACTTTATTCACACTCAAAATGCATCATAAAACTTTGAAGAATATTTTAACCGTTAAAATTTTTTTGAAGGAAACTTTTATATTTACCAAGAAGTTGTGTTGTTATTATATTAAAAGATATTCACTTTATCCTGAGAGAAAGAACATTCTGATCGCCCTAGAGTATTGCCACAGTTGTCAAGCTTGTGCTTTAGGGCAGTCCTGGTGACATGTATAATCCTAAAATGCCTTGGTGTCTTTCTTAATCACTTCATATGGTATTGCCACACCCTAACACTTGTTGTCTCCATTGTTAAAAGTTAAATTATTCTCAATTCCCTTTTACCTTGTAAATCAATATCTTTTAGTCACTTAGCTAGCTAGTTAGGTCAACCAAATAAATTTACTAAATGCTTGTTTTACCTTGTAAATCAATATCCTTTAGTCACTTAGCTAGCTAGTTAGCTCAACCAAATAAATTTACTAAATGCTTGGTTTGTGTTGGGCACTGGGCCCAGGATGAGTAAGACAGATGTAGTATCTGCCCTCAATTTACTCCTAGCATATCAGGGCAACTGGCTAAGTATAGAAGTAGATGCTGAAGAAAACTCTGGTAAATCTGTTGAGGAAGGGGGAGGCACTAGGAAGTGTATGTAGAGAGAAAGGAGTCTAAAAAGAGGGGTTTCTCTTAAGTTTATTTTACTATTCATTTTGAGAGAAAGAGAGAGAGTTTGTGCAAGCAGGGGAGACGCAGAGGGAGAAGGAGAGAGAGAATCCCAAGCAGGCTCCTTGCTGTGAGCAGGGAGCCCAAAGTAGGCTTGGACCCATAAACCATGAGATCATAACCTGAGCCAAAATCAAGAGTCAGACACTCAACCAGCTGAGCCACCCAGGTGCGTCTAAAAGTCTTTTAAAGGGTAAATAAAAATTCACCAAATAAGTAAAGGACAAAAAACAACTATTTAATTTGATCACTAAAGATTGACAACAACTAAAATATATTGAGAGTGCCACAAGACGGGAAGAGGATGAAAATCTTTGCCTTTATACATAAGCAGATTCACAAAGGCCAGATGTATAGTTAGCTCATATTCTGACATTAGCATATGGATTTTTAAAAAGAGGCCTCAGCCAGCACATAAAACTCTGGATTCCTAATGAACTGAAGCCAGTCATCTAACCTCTTTCAAAAATGTGACACACTGAGTAACCACATAGCATATTGTGAAATGTTGGCTATGAAGCTATTTGGAAGTATAGAGTGCCATATTTATAATCAACAGAGCTGGGCTTTCCTAAAGCACTTGCTGAGGAATTGAAAACAAAATGGTTTTCATTTACTAAATGGTGGAAAGTTATAAGTAAAGCTACAATTACCCAACGATGCTTCTCTTCACCTGGCTCTCCTGAAAATGGAAGGTGTTTTTTGTATGTGGTGCTTCCAATGATGAATCATCAAATCATTTCTTTTTCAGTCACATAAAATGTATTATTTAACCTCAGCTCGTTTTTCAAATTATTCATGTGGAACATTAATATTTAGCCATCACCCATTCATCATCAGGCAGCTGTGATTGCAAGTAGAGGAGTAACCTCAAACAAAAATGGTTAAAAGTTAGTTTATAAAACTAACTTGATAAAATAGATTTATCATTAATAGATTACATTCCCATGACATGATAAGACCAGACCAAGGAGAGGTCTTACAGAACAAATCTATTTGAGTAAGCCTTTCTTCTGTTTCACTTCCTTTTCTTTCTTTTTTCTTTTGGCAGGGAATAGGGGTTGTTTATTATAAAGAGATTGGTGGCCAAAGCGATGAAAGTATGCAGCAATAGATATTCAAACCACATCACTTCCTCACCATGGATCTGACTTTAGATTCTTTAAACAAACAAATAACAACAAGAAAAACACCTGGAGCTCAATCTGGTGATACCGGATCCTAGGTCAGAAGTACAGGTCATTAGGGACCAGTGGATTGTATTGATACCATACCACATTCAGATTGAGATAGCCACCTTTAAGCAACAGTAGATTATTGGTCATAAGGGGATCATATCAAAGAAATGTGCCTGGAGCTCCCTTACCCCTTGTTTTTGTTGGGATGCAATTCAGATAGATTGTCCAACTTACAGAAATATAGTGGTAGCACTTTCACTTTTAGAAGAAGTATTTAATATAGCAAATTGCTAATGACAATGCAATCTGCATGATACTATAGTTAATACAAAGCTAAATAAAAGTCTGTGTCCTAAAGGCTTTGTTATTCAATGGAGAAATGTATAATCTTATAAATTATAAGATTTCTTTACGAAGTGTTTGGATCATTGGATCATCTGACCCACAGTGAGAGAACAACAACTTAAAGAAAATTAAAATGAAATTAAAATAAATTTAAATAAAATAGATTTAAATAAAATTAAATTAAAATGAGTTCACCACATCCTATCAACTTAAGTCTCAAATGTGAGCAACTGTACTTTGCTGAACTAGAAAGTCCACTTTGTCCACTTAATTCCCTTTTAGGACATGGAGATCTAAGAAGTTATGGGGAAAGAAAATGTCTTAGCCTAAGGAAGAGTGGAAAGTATATTGTACTCTCAGTGAAGTAGATTTGGTTAGGAAACTTTCTGATTTAAAGTTTAGTCTTAGAGTGCATCAATTTGAGATTGTTTTAATTGTTTTCACTATATATTCTGATTTCAGATTGTTCTATTTATACATGATGGCATCATATATACATTATAATGCATCATAAAGACATCCCAAGGGTATATAATAAATGTTAATCCCTATAGCCAATCATAAGAGCTCCTGTTCATACTTTAATTTGTAGTGATATGCCCAGGGCCACAAATCAAGTGAGAAACATAATGGGATAAGAAGTCAAAAGTTGTCATCATTCTGGTTTCCATTCAACTGTCCCATCGAAACACCCAGTAATTAATTTTCTTTAAAAATTTCTTTAAGTCTTTAGCACTTAGAACAAAACACGAGATAAATATAAGTGTATAGACAGTCAGTATGAATAATTCAGTATTCTAAAAATATCTCAATCAGACATTTGCCTGGTCTTCCTTTCACTTTTGACTAAGCACAACAGACCTTTATTTAAGTCACATTTTAATAGCAAATCAAGAAAATCAACCTTACTTCCTTGTGCCCATCCAGATAATAATAAAAATTCGATTGAGGCTCCCAGCAATTCCTGAGTATTCAAAGATACTTTTGTGCTCAAATAGCACTACTACAACAGAGAGCATTATTCAGAGGATTACATAGAAAATTAATCAGCATGAAGAATATGCACGTTTGCAGTTATCTTAAGAAAAGACATAGAAGAAATAATTTCAGGATAGTCTAGGTTGTTTGTTTTGTTTTGTCTAAGAGTTTTGACAGGGTTCTGTCAAAGTATTTGCAGGGTTCTTTTAACTCTACCACACAGCTCTTTGTAATGACTATGAAAAATTAGTAATATTAAGTGTGACAGAATGCTAAATTCACTTCAGCTCAAATGTTTAATAAAGGTCAAGGATGTCCTCACTTAAGGAGCTCTGATTCTAGTAGGAAAGACAGAAATATAGCCATCTACTTATGATACCCTTTGGTAAATTTGAGGATTAAGAAATTTTATTTTAGTACTTTAGAAGCACAAAAAAGGAGTCTCCAACCCAGCCTGGATGAAGGGGTAGGGAAGTGGAATGAGGAAACAGGAAGGGCTACCAGGAAATAGAACCTCAGGGAAAAATGAAGAATTAAGCAGGTTAATGTTTAGGGGCAGCGATCAGGTAGATATATTTACCGTTTTATTTATTTTTTGTTTTACTGATTCAGACAGCATGCCACCAATAGAAAGAGTACTGGTATTTGTCATCTACATGCCTGTTTATTTTTTTAAGCAACATATGTCTGTGCATCCTATCACTATGTGGGTCACTGTTCATTTACCTGTTTCAAATGTTCGACCAAATTTAGGTAAATTAGGCCATTATTGTATCTTTCCAAGCATGTGCAAGAGTCAGTGGCCTTATTTGGTAACATCAATAATCCTTACACAAATCTTTTCCTCCATTCCAGGATTATAATGCCTTTTGTAAAGACCTGCCTAATGGTCCTACCTTCAGTGCAGACAATATGGAAGAGCATAACAGATGTTGTCATTGCCCCATTGTGCACAAGTGTAGGACGCAGCTTCTCTTCTGTCAGCTTGCAACTAAGCCACGACTGAACACTTAGACCCCAGGTCTAGAGATTTGGATACTGTAATACTTCTGTGTTGTTATAATGTAAAAGCACTACTGTTCTGTTCATTTCCCAATTGTTCTAATCGAGCAAATTTTTAAGATAAGCAACCACTTTTAGAAATGTTTATTGGCAGATCTTTTCAAATAATCCTTTTCTAATTAATAGCCAAGGATTTCATAACAAACTTTATAGCCCGAATTAAACAGTAGGTTGGCAACACTTAATGTTAAAGGCAGACGGTTTTTGCTTTAGTAAAAAAGTATACATTTCATAATGATGAATTTATAAAGATCAAGGGACACTTCTTAAACACTATAATAGTTTTGTCACAACTCCTCATAAAAAATATGCAATTTCTTATTTTTTTACTCTGAGAGTAATACTTTTAAAATTACCTTTGCAGAAAAAATCAGGGCAATACTTACGGGAAAAATATGTACAGAAAAAAAAAAAAAGGTCCTAGGAATTACAATAACAAAAGCATGCAGTGGTAATAGATATCAAATATAATAAAACAAATAAATGTGAAAATAGATTCATGAACATCTGTTCCTTTAAATAAGATATTGTTAACCTGCAGGTCTATTTAATAAGATGTTGCATTTTACTGTATATTTTGTACTTACTGTAAATGTTGCTCTAATCAGATTGCTTTCAAGTACTTTTATTATATTATCTTATTGAACTAATATATAGAATGATTAAATGTATCTTTCCTGGGGAACTTCATTGGTGAGATTGCACTGTCTTGATTATGTAAGCATAAATATCTTCTTTGGGAATAGAATATGAAAGAGTGATATATAAGATTTTTCTTTTTAAATTTTCCAACCAAAATCCTGAAGACTTTTCTGACTTAGGTTTTTCTGGCTGTGACCTTAAAAATAATCCAGATCTAAATGGTATTTCATCTAGGGGTTGCTTTCTCTCTTGTAGTTAGAAATTAAACCTGTATTCTGCATTCCTGTTAATATCTCATTTTACCTTCAAGTAATACTGGTGCTATTTAATAACACTCAACATAAAGACTATTTTTGACACTTAAGTACTATTTCAACTACAGTGATTCATGGAGAAAGACTTATGGGAAAGTTGTCAATTTGTTGGGCCCATGCTATTGAGTTCCATATATATAAGTTAAAGAGTAACAGATACAGATTTTGAAGATGTTATCTGATAATGGATTTTGTTAGTATAAAATTATTCTTATCATTTTTGAACTGTAAAGTCCTATTCAATGTTATGAGTCACTATTCTTTTAAAAATCTCATTATCCAAAATGATAGGCATGTACAAAAGATGTTTATGATATAAGTGGTTACTATAATTTACATATCATAAAAGTCTATAAATGCTCAAATTTCAGAATTATTATCAGAACCTGAATTAACATTCCTCTGAACATCTTCATAGATAATAAATCTTCATTCAGTGAATATTAATTTTACTTTTCCAAATTACTAGGACTAGTGAATATAAAGGATGACTGAACTGGAATACTATTGGGGCCAAAGTAAACAAATGATTAAATTATAAAATTCCTATCCTTTTGAAGATAGCTACAAAAGAGACTTCAAAATTAGAAAAGATTCTCATGATCATTACCTTAAAACATTACCACTCTTTTGACTATATAGATTTTATTATGTTAGTTAAAAAGGTCAGTCTCATGACTACAGTTATACTATAAACAATACAACTATGTATTTGAAGTGGTTTTTTTTTTAATATTTGGATCTGTTGATTGGCTAAAAGTATTTGATTAATAAAATATGTATTTAAATAAATCATAAGCTTAAATAAATCATATCTTTCCAAATAGCTATCGACAAGTTTTAAAGCCAAAATAAATACACATAGTCATATAACAAAACCTATTAACTTTTAACAAGTGAGATATATGACTTCCTTATTTTTGAATAGCATTGATTACTGTCAAAATGAATTTTTACTGAGACTTGCCATTAGCTATTTTATTTCATAGACTGAAATTCTGTACCAAGTGATCCAGGTTTCATGTGCAAACATGTTAGTTCTTTTCTTCAGGGGTGGGGCAAGTAGGCGATGAGTCTCTATAATAAACTTTCTAAAAACCCATAATGTGTTCATTGTTTTTATTATATTAAATACAAAATTGATCAATAAAGAACCTTTTTAAACCTTGTTAAAACCCCATAATAGAAAAAAAATATGAGTTATTGCTTATTCAGGAATGTGTTTGTGAAAAATTATGGGATTGGTAATTTGTTTTCTCAGCACTTAAACTGGTTCCCTATAAATTTTTCTATCATTTGATGAACAGTATACACAATGAATTGTTCACAAACCCATCATACTTCATCTTCCTCATGAAATGAAAGTCTCTTGCTAATCCTAAATAAACTGATAGTTCTGTTTTCAATTTTTTAAATAAGAAAGTAAAACAACATAAATCACATGTACTTGGATACTGGTGCCATGAAGCCAGACTAGAGTCCAAAATTATTTTTGGAAAGTGAGTATGTGAAGAGTAGCTGCTGATATTGGCATGGATTTTCCCATCAGTTAATCTGGAAAAATGACCAGCTTCTAATAATAAAGCAGGTGTTTGGCTTTTTAAAATGCTTTTTATAGTTTTGAAAAATTTTCCTCTTTTCAATAGTCATCCACATCCCATTGATTTATTTAGATGCCTTTCTTGGGAAGCTGTTACAGTGCAGTGAAAAGGGCCCTGCCTTCCAGGTTAGGCATCTGGATTCCAGTCTCAGCACTGCCATTACTGAGGTGTGTCACCTCCTGCAAAAGGTTTCACCTCGGGCTCTCAGTTTTCTTATCTTTAATGAAAGAATTGAACAAAAGGATGTTTCAGGAACTTCCTATCTCATTGCTTTCTGTGACATCAGTAGGATAAAGCCTTGGCGCTATATGCAATGAATCTAGCTGTTCAGGAATTTTTTTTTAATTAAAAATTTTCTGTCAGAGGGCTGATGTGCTATAAATACAATATCAAATACATTCACTTTTCACTCTTCAGTTGACTGTGAAGATGAGTGTGTGGCTTTGATTATCTATGACAAGGATTCCTAGATTTTTAACAATTCTGAGGATTATTGTTACATTTTCTCTGAAAATAATGTGTTACTCTATTTTTTTTAGTTAATTAAAGTGTATTGTATTTGAAGATGTTTCTGCCAAAATCACTGCTATTGCCTTCTTCATCTTTTGCCTGGCTAGTTGCCACAGCTGCCTAATGGGCCTCACCTCCAGCCTTCAATATTATCTTCTCTAATCCATCTTCCCCTTCAAAAAATAGTGATCTTATCAAGACTCCCATGACATTCTCCTGTGTTAAACTATCAATTGTATGTGGTTGCCCTTAGACTAAAATCCAAACTCTTGAGCTATTTAGACAAGGCCTTCACTACCAACCCATTGCTGTCTACTGTAGCCCTTACTGAAGTGCCATACTGCTCTTAAGTGCCCAACTCTCTCTTCTGTCCCCATGCCCACATCACTCCTCTCCTCATGGCCTGTCCCATTCCCGCTTCTAAAACTCCTCGACATCGAGTGCCTCTTCTGTGTCTTCAGATAAAATCTTATGCAAACCCCTATTGTTACTTCCCACATGGTAAAACTAACCCTGTTAATCCCCTCTAGACTGCTAGATAGGTCGTTGAGAAGCAAAAACATGACTTCCTCTTTGTTTCCTGGGATAATGAAATGGTGCCCAGCACATAGTGAGCTCAATCAATATTTTCTGAATGAATAACTATGTGAATAAATAGTTGAAAAAAACTTGGAATGACTGCAGAGCTGGAATGGGGATCACATTTCAATTTCATAATTTTCTTTATAAAGAAAGAACCAAATTTTCTTTATTTGCAAGAGAGGTTTGAAATGCACTGATTCTAACAAGATTTCCTTTCTCACCATTTTCTCATTCATGAATCATCAAGGTGGGAAAACAAAAATGTATGTAAAACAGATATATTTCATCCTTGTCTTTACTTGTGATGCTTGTCTTTACTCTTAATTCTCTTATCTAAAATGTATTTTCATTTCTGAAGTGTAGGAAATACTAGCACTTAAAAACTCATTTGGAAACATGCTTCCTGGTATTCTAATATATTGCTATTTCCTTTACTATCCTATTTCCCATTTTGAAATGTATAATGCTAAAAGATAGTTTTATGGAGTTTTACATTTTAGAAAACCCAGTCCCATATGTTGTCTCATTTGAATCCCAGGACAAATTAAACAGCATGGCAGAGAAATCATATACATAATGGCTCAGTTTTTTTAGTTTGCAGCTTTGTCATTTTAGAATGTTTATTTGAGATAACATGAGCTTAAAGGATTTTTACAAGGCTACACATTAAGAAACTAAAAAAAAAAAAAAATGTAGGTACTGCTACAGTGAAAAATTACCACCACAATGCAACTTATCATAAACCAGGATTTGGTATATTTCCTTCCTTCAAGGTATATATGTGGGGAGGACAAGGGAAAGAATTATAGGAGAAAAAATCAGAGGATAAAGATATACTAGATATTCAGGCAATAATTTGTAGGAATCAGAATAATTTGGGCTTCCACAATTTAATCATCACAATCTCCTTTCCTATTCACCCCCAAACAGCAAATGAGCAAAAGAAGGCACTCTTTGTTGTATTTTACAACATTTTTGTACCCACTCCTCAGCCTTTTTCTTTGGACTATATCTGAACTGTCACCAATAGAATATTACACTTTGATGCTTGCTTAAGTAAAAAGTACCCTTGGGTAGGGTAACATTTACATCCATAAACAGTCATCTATTACTTTAATGTGAATAAGAAGGGCATATTGAAAACTACATGAGGGACCTGAGCATGAGGGCCTTGACCTGAGTTCCATATGTGACTACCATATACTGATTAAAAGACACAGCACCAAAGAGAAAATTGGGACAGGAAAGGGAAAATAGAAGGCTCCCATGATACAATCATCACCCATCACAGTTTTGCTTTTGGACAGCCCTGCCCCAAACCTCTAGTGAAGGGGGACAATGGAAAATGAGCAAGGATAGAGGGAGTTGAAATCATCTAAAACTTTCCTTTCCTTCATAAAGAAATGTTATTTATGTCTTATTGAATGAAAAGGGCTAGAAGGGGTTGTGAGGGCTTTGCTACCTCCATGGGCCCTAAAGGCAATGCAGAAAAGCAAAAGTTAAAGTATAAAGAACACTACAAAGTCTGACCATCTGTCTCTCTTCTACCTTGCCTCTCTGTGCTGTTGACTGTTGCCATGTGTCCATAGCAAAGAAAGAAGACCATGCAGCAGTCAGAGAAATCAGAGGACACCACTTCAACAATTATCCAAAAATAGGACAGAGACACCTATCTGCCTGCACTAGGACGTGTTAGGTCACTCAGCTTGGCTGCACGGCTGGAGAAGTGGTTTTTGCCATTATAGGAAAAGGTAGGGGTGGAAAATGATGAGAGAAAGGAAGAGACATGACTCAGAGTGGGAAACAGCACATAAGCAGGGGAAATATTTCTCCCAGACATAAATGCATCAGGAAGAGATTGGAGCAAAAGGTCATCTTTGGAGCATTCTTTTCTTTCCCTGCCTCCTAGTAGCTTGTCATCCAGCACCTGCCAGTAACAAAAGGGGAGGGAAGGGCAGTAAGCAGGACCTGCTTCTCTAGCTGAATGGCATACCAGTTCCAGCCAACTGCTGGCTCAGCTAACTGGGACAGTGAAACAAGGAGTCATTTGGAAATTTGCAGGGATAAACACAGTTTCCCAGTGAGGCAAGTAGCAAGGATTAACCTGCTTCTTTTACTGAGGGGGAAGCTGGTTGGAATCCTTCATGCCTTATATCAGCAGATGAATTCTGATCTCCGATACAAACAATAACATTTACATTTGGTGAGCGTTTATTACCTGCTAGGGTTTTATTTAACCTGCACAACAACCCAATGATATAGGTCTTATCATCATCCCCATTTTTCAGGAGAGTAAACTCATGCTCTGAGGTTGAGGGATTTTCACAATGGGAGTCAGGATTTGAGCCAAGACAATCTGACACCAAAGTCTAGGCTCTTAATCACTACAGAGATGATTTGCTATTTCTAGCATGTGTCATAGCTGTTCTAATGATTTGTTCTCCCTTCCAGGCAAATTCTTCTTTTTCATTCACCATTCAGTCATGTCACCTTCCCTGCCCTGAGAAGCACCTTTTTTTTTCCTTTCTCCCATCAATGGAGTCAGTTCCAAGTCCTCAGTGGTAAGAGCTCCCCTCAGGCTGGTAACTGAGTTCCCTGTACCCTCTTCACTCTGCCCCCTTATGATCCCTGAGCCCTCCCCTAGCCTTAGACCGTGCTCTCCTGAGCACACCTTTTCCTTCCCTTTATGACCTGTGCTCTAGGCCCTACACTCTAGCTTAGGTCAGAAAAATATTTTTCAAATATCATTATTCTTACCTTTTTTAAATTTCATAAAATTTCACTATCTTTAACAAAGACATCCTTAATATGTATCAAAAGCACAATGATGATATTTCTCCTCAATACCTGACAGCTTGACACATAAAATATTAATAATTATAGTAATAATTTCTATTTAGACTAAGCATATATTTTTCTTTATTTTTAATTTTTTTTTTTTTTTTTTTTTTTTTTTTTTTTTTTTTGAGACAGAGAGAGGCAGAGCATGAGCAGGGTAGGGGCAGAGAGAGAGGGAGACACAGAATCCAAAGCAGGCTCCAGGCTCTGCACTATCAGCACAGAGCCCGACGCAGGGCTCGAACTCACGGACTGTGAGATCATGACCCGAGCCGAAGCCAGATGCTTAACTGACTGAGCCACCCAGGTGCCCCTAAGCATATATTTTTCTAAACAGAGGGCATATTTTGTATCTTTTCTTATTTGGTTGGAAATTTCTTGTCAGTTTGTACATCTTTTAATATGTTATCCAATCTTATTGGCAGTTGTTTAATCTTGGAAATCCCAAAGAAAACCAGATATAAATTTGTTTCCTCTTATAGCGTAATTTGCTCATGATAAATTTTCAAAAGAAGAAAAACTGGATTAATGTATACAACCATATTAATGGTGTAGTTGTATATTGTCTAACTGCTTTGCAATAGGTTTGTACAAATTAAAATTGCAATAGCAGAATGTGCTAGTCAGCATTTGTGTATATATATATATATAATGTATATTATGTATATATGTATATATATTATATATATTATGTATATATATATGTATTAGTAAAAAGTTATACATGTATATGTAATTTTTACTAAGGTATTCAGTGTTATTGTAGAACAAAATTGTAGTATTCCATTGTACCCAAATAAAAATTTAGTAAACTTTTTTTTCTATAGTGATAACAAGTATTGTGACCCCGATTCTCATTTATCCCCCTGAGTTTTCACTCATATCTAAAATAGTAATGCTGTCTGTGCTTTGCAATAATGGTTATCCTAGAGCCTATCATAGGGCATGGACTTTATATTTCCCAGTATTGGCAATGGCTAGAACAGATCTGCCCACTCTTCTCTTCCTTTTCTCTTTCTTCTCTTCCCCTTTCCTGTCCAGTCCAATGAATTGAACACTTTAGATGGCTTTAAAGGGTAAAGGTTTACAAAGTTTTGCTATGAGACAAAGAAAAACTAAATGGACCATACAATATGATCTTGATGTTTTTAGAACTTTGTCTTAAATTATTTATTTAACAAAATTTAATATTCTTTCTGACTAAAACTTTGTAAACTACAATGCACCCAAGTAAAGAAATCACCAAATTAACATGTCTGTAGTGGCAAATATTTTTTACATTCATATTTTCTCGAAAGTACAGCCATAAACTAATCAATATTAAAATAGGGAGCAATATTGAAGATGAGAAGTCGTAACACTGGAATATATAAAATGAAGCATAAGATAAACTGAACCTTTGTCTCCAGTTTAGATATGATCTAGCTGAGGCAGTCACAGGAATAGGACACATCATTTGGGGTTAAATAATATAAACAAATAAAAACAATGTGGGGAAATCTCCAAAGAGTATTTAGCATACTCAACCAATTTCATGGGCTCCTTGTGTAGGGGCCATGCAGGGGGTGGAAACTGTATGAAAAGGGCATAATCAAAACATCAGAAATAAAAGACCAAAAAATCATTTGCTATCATGCAAAAGAAACAAGTGAGCAATCAACTGAATTATTTATATACTTTTTTTTAATGTTTATTTACTTTTGAGAGACAGAGCATGAGTGGGAGAGGGGGGGAGAGGGAGAGAGAGAGAGAGAGAGAGAGAGAGAGAGAGAATCCAAAGCAGACTCCAGGCTCTGAGCTGTTCAGCACAGAGCCCAATGTGGGTCCAAACTCACGAACCATGAGATTGTGACCTGAACCGAAGTCAGTAGCTCAACTGACTGAGCCACCCAGGCGCCCCTTTTCTATTGAAATTTTATTAAAAAAATACTCCTTTAGAAAAACTACCACAAACTCGTAGTTTATAAGCCAGTGATTCTAGGATATATCTGTGATGATTTGCCAGCTTTTACTTCAGAGACTGGAATACTTAGGGTATAAAAGTCAATTGTAATTATTATTACTTTTTAATTTTTTAATGTTTATTTATTTTTGAGAGAAAGAGAGACAGAGCACAAGCAGGGGAGGGGTAGAGAGAGAGGGAGACACAGAATCTGAAGCAGATTCCAGGCTCTGAGCTGTCAGCACAGAGCCTGACCTGGAGCTCAAACCCACAAACTGTGAGATCATGACCTGAGCCGAAGTTGGATGCTTAACCGACTGAGCCAGCCAGGCACCCTACATTTTATTTAGATGAGAGGAAGATCCTATCATAATTAAAAATTTGAAATAGACCACTGAAAAAGAGCCAGTTATTGGTACTATTTACTCTAAAAGTGATTAAAGGGCCACATGAAACATGAAAGATAACGATTCTATTAAAACTATTTTTTTTCTGAGAGAAAGCCTAAGTGGAATTCTCTTAATGAAAATTCTATTACAGTAGATATATACACACAATAAGATTGTGATCATAAATATATTCAAACAAAGGGAAATGGTAAAAAGAAGATTGTAAAATATTTTTCCTGCAAGAACTTTGGGGATGATGAGCATTAATCTATCTGGGACAGATTAAATGTAGGCAGGTTCAATGCTGCATATTCATTTAACTAGGGATTAAATGAATGAACCAGGAATTCTGAGGTTTGCCCAGCATGAAACACTTCATGGTTCAAGACGAGGTTGGGCTACTTTAAAGCAGTCTCTAAGAAACTGCTCTGTCTTCTTATAAAGTTAACAGGCTAGTTCTGCCTCAATTCTTATTACTGGCCAATACTTTTTGGGTGTGGCTAACAGGATAGTTTAATATAGCTCAAGACCTTCATAGCAAAAAAAAAAAAAAAAAAAAAAAAAAAATCATGTTGGCTGCTACCCAGTTTGTAATTCTTGATTTCACAATCCAAGAAGCCTTCAGTTTATAGAAATGAAAAGAACTGCCAGTTCTCTGCAAGCAACTTGGCCAACTAAGCCTGTAGGGTTCCCCCTTAAATGATGCTTCCTTCAACATGTTTACAAATATTTCTTTAATAGTATGTTTGTTACTTCCTCTTGTGGAGTTGGGATTCCCTGTTAAGTCATCTAGGCTTCAGTTCTACTGTTCTTCCCATCACATAAAGGTTATTTTTGCATGTAATTGTGGTGGTGGTGGGGGGGGGGGTCTTCAATTATAGTTCTTATATTGGAAAGTAGTATTTGCTGTCATAACTCTTGCTTTTAAAATGCCCTCAGAGTGTGCATTTTCAAGTTTCCCCTAGATCACAGCTTCTCATAGTTTAAAGTGCATACAAATAACCTGGAGACCTTGTGAAAGTCAAGATTTGGATTCAGTAAATCAGGAACTGGGCCTGAGATTCTGAATTCTAACAAGTTCTCAGGCCATGCTGATGCCGATGCTGTGGCTCCCTGGACCGCACTTTGAGTAATATAGTCCTAGTAAAGCTTGAGTAAGACATGGAGAGAGAAGACCATGAAGCAGCTGCAGACAGAAAAGAAGAAACTGACAGAGATATTTGTTGGGCCCTATCAAAGGATTCTACAATCTGTCCATAACTATAATCCCCCACACCTGCTTTTAAAACACATTCACATTTCCTCTGAAGTGAGCTGAATTGATTGAAGGCAAAGCCAGCAGTGCAGAATTAATCCCTTCCTCCAGTATGTGATTAGCAATCACAAATTGTCTCTGAAATTAGTGAAAAAACTTAATGGTCAAATTAACTTATGTGTGTGTGTGTGCGCACACACACACACATTTTTTTAAGAGTGAAATGTTTTATGATTAAGCATCATTGCTTCAAAGGGAGTGGCTGTAGAGATAAATTTCCCCAGGTAAAAGCAACTCCTGGTAAATACTTTATTTACTAGGGAAAGGGCCAAAAGGAAAGAGAGTTTCCTTTGTTATATAATGGAGCTCTGACTTAAAGCCAGATGATTACAAAACAAAGGGCTTTTGTGGAGGCATCCTCCCAAATATTTACATTAACTTAAGAAAAATACAGCATCTGTATCTCCTTATAATTTTTAGTAGTATTCAGGGGATAATGTTATTTTATTCTTTATCATTTCATTATAGTTAAAATGGAATTTTTAAATTTGTAAAAATAAAATATGTGATATTCTAATATGCTGTTTAAACACTCTAACAGTATATTATAAAATGGTAAATATTGCACATATATGTTATATTACTTTATATCATATTGTATTTCATTATCCTACTAGGTTTTTCTATGAGTTAGTCGTAAGTTGGATAAGACTTATAGTTTCCATATTTCTAAAGGGTGCTCATAATTTTGTTTTGCTTGAATAGAAGGAAATGTAGTCATTGTCCACATATCTAAATATTCTACCTCTCTCAGTTAGATGTAATATAGTAATCTTGTTCACCACTTGACCCCAATTTTTCTGAAAATTGCTATATCCAAGCATTACATTAAATATTTTCAGTCTTGGATTAGATAAGACTGGAATTACTACTTTTATTATTGATATAAATCTATCTAGATGAAAAAATGAGCCAAATATTTATTTACCTCTTATTTCATGCTTTCTGAATGCATTATGCCTAGGTTATATTACCATTTCACTCTAAGTTTGGACTAAGATTTTCCCTATTTAAAGAATACTAGACCAGTTATTTTCTTAGGGCTATTATAATCTGGTTATTAAAATAGTCAAGGTAGGTAGATAGCTCAATTTCACAGCAGTTAATTTGATTTCTTATGTCATCATAACGAGATCCTAAATTGAACCTGGAATTTTGCATGGATCTAAGCACAAATTACAAAGAACTCAATGTGATTTGTGTTTGCTTATAATTTATCATTTTCTCAATATTTAAATTTACTTTGAAGATGAAAAACCAGATTGTTCTATGATTTTGTTTTTAATATAATTTGTTAAAGACAATGTCTCAAAGAAAAAATTTTACAGGTAAAAGAAAATGTAAGGCTGTAGGTTTTGAACACCTACTTTTAGAGATATTTTGCTACATTTTCAAAGAAAACCACAAGTTTCATCAGAACAATAATAATAAAAATAATCCAGAACAATTAATCCAGAATAATAATAATGGCAATGACAATGATAACAAGAGATAGCCTAATGTTTTGAAACTGTCAACTATCTGGAAAATCACATTCTGCCTTAAGGCAAGAGAGTGCATCCTGTGACTGGTCTAGGCTCCTCTCTCTGAGGCCTTCTGTCAAGCATCATATGTGAGAATCTTCATATTGAAGTTTGCATTTGAGACTAAGAGATATTTTTTTGTTACCAACTATTTAATGGGAAGATTTTTAATATATAAAGCTTTATGAGAATTAAATAAAAGATAGCAAAAGGTTATAGCTCAGAAACTAGATTAAAACATGGAAAATTGAAAACCAAAAACCAGTTCCTAATGACTAATACATTTAATGTAGATTTGTGCTCTTCACACCTTCCTGTATTCACATCCTTGTTATGACCTCATCATTGATGAAAGTTGCTTGACTTTAGGGGAGGTCATGTGACTTGCCTTGGTCCACAGAAGGGGGTAGAAGAAACAATGTGTTATTTCCAGCTCTAGGCTTCTAGGAACCTGTTCATATTTTTCCTTCTCCCTTTTTGTGGCTGTGTTAGAAATAAGCCCATTGACACAATCAAAGGAGGGACACCGAGACTGGGAGCACAATGAAGGGAGGCTCTCATCAACATTCTTGCAAGAGCAGGTATCTGAAGGACAGGCATACTCTGGGCAGTTAGGGCTGAAAATTTATCTCCTAGTGTGCAAGTCCCTCCCCTGGTTCCTCATTGGCTGAGTACTACAGAGGTTACAGCCTTACCAGGAAGTTGCCTATGCCAATCTAAGGCAAGAAGTAGTCTGATTGGAATAAATGTACATTCTCTAAGGTGACACAGAGATTTTCAGTCCCTCCTCCCTCTGTTCTTTGGCTCATGCTCATTGCAATGAATATAAGCCCTGAAAATGGAGAAGGTAAGAAGAACCAGAAAGTGAAGTGTCCAAGGGTTTGGAACTCTATTTGAGGTCGGGGCAGTTTGTACATATTTCCAATAGGTTGCAAACCTATTGCTAATTAGACCAGACAGCTTTTATTTGGTATTTCTGAAAATGAATCATCTCCCTTACTTCTCATAGCTGCTACTTCTTGATCATGAGAAGAACCTTATCCAATAGCTTGCTGGTCTAAGGAGGACAGAGACATGGAACAGAGACAGCACAGACTTGGAATGAAAAGCAGAGTTGCCCCAGAGCCACCTTAGACTACTTCAACTGAGCCCCAGACCACCCAACCCGTAGAATTACATAAATAAATGGTTGTTCTTGAGCTACTCAGTTTTATAGTTTATTTATGTCCAGTTATTGTAGCAATAGTTGATTGAAACACCCTAAAATTCAGTTTTAAAATACGCATTGGATATATGATGACAAAAAAAGTGTTGGTTGAGGGGCACATGGGTGGCTGTCAGTTAAGTGTCCGACCACAGTTTGTCAGTTATGATCTCACAGTTCTTGAGTTCAAGCCCTGAATCCTCTGTCTCCCTCTCTCTCTGCCTCTCCATCCCCCCAAAATAAATCAAATTAAAAAATAAACAAAATCTTAAAAATTTCTTAATTTTTAAAAAAGTTTTAAAAAGTATTCGTTCTCATCATCTTTCACTTTTAATCAGCTATTGTGATATCACTCAGACATAGCCATAAAGCTTCACCTGCACTGATTTAGTGTGTACAATACAACTATACCTTTACCAATTTTAGTTAGGACACAAAAAAGAATTGTATTTTTCTACACAGGATTTGCTACCCAAAAGTTTTCCCAAGAATTAATCTTCTTTCAATCATATTACATAACCAGCCAGATTGATTTGGTCTTGAATAACAAAATATTTGATACAAAAATTATAAAGTAAACAGACATGATAGCTAAAGGCCAGATATATAATTCCACCATCAATATTTTTAGTTAATTAGAAGGATAAAAGCCTTAATGCAAGGCTATCAATAAAATATAAATATTGGCAGAAGTTCTACTATATTTAAATTTTGAGTTTTAGGCTTTGTTATAATTCAGAAATACCAGATAGAACTTAAGAGTAATGTTACTGGCAAAATCTTGGCAGGATTTGGTTGAAGGGAAAAAAGAAAACTGAATGATGACACTTATGAGATTTTAACTTAGGTTCTTTTCTGGATGCCCCTGGAGCCCTCCCCTGTCCCCACCCACCCCATGCCTAGGGAAGGATCTTACAGCAGAAAAGCAGAGATAAAGCTTTTCATGATTCCAAAAGCCTTGGTGAATGCCCTGGGGGAATTCAGGGCATGTTAAAAAAAAAAAAAAAAAAAAAGTTGGGTGTTGATGTAAGAAACAAAGACAGAAGGAAATGGCAGATAAAATTAAATTTCCTTATAACCTGCAGCCTACTGACAAATACTTGGGGCAGGTGGAGTATAATATTTCTCCAGGAACTCCCTACCGTCTTAATGTGAATGCTTTGCTAGAGGGTGAAACAACCTTTGCTTGACAATAGGTAGGCCTCCAGGATCCTGTGAGTCTTCTTTAGCATATGAAAATCCCTTTGGAAACTTCCTCTTGACTTTACCTCCCCCCAACTCCCAAGTATATAACCAGTCTCTCCTCAAGGTCCCAGAGCAGGTCTTCCTGCCCCTGGGTCCTGTCCCTTTCCTTTAATAAAATCACCTTTTTTGCATCAAAGACATCTCAAGAATTCTTTCTTGGCCATCAGCTCTGAACCCATCACTCCAAAATCCCATCAGGTGATATGTGAGTATGCCTTCCTGTGCAAGGGAGAGGAAAAAAAAGCAAAATGATTTTTGACACATGTGTGTCTTTAGCCCAGGCCCAGATAAATGAAGAGGATCTAATAGCTGAGTTATTTGTGCTCAGAGCCTGTGAGACAGCAACCCACTAGAGTTTCTCTGCACCAAGGAAGGGCATTTCTTCTCTACACCACACTCACCAAGGGAGGCTCCATGCTGCTACATCAGCCTGCCCACCCAAATTCATTAGATGTAAATAGAGCCTAAGAAAAAAACAAAAGTAGCAAAAAGTGTCTTTAGTCCTAACAGGTGTATTGAATGACCATGAAGGACAGGGTAGCAGTGCCCTGAGTGGACCAATGATTGAGGACAGATAGGATGATGTACCTATCAGCAGATCTAAGATGCACAGCTAAGGAAGAGACTCCTCCATAGATTCACCCTGAGATGCGTTGGCAATTCATATACCCCTGGAATTTAGGCGCAATCCTAACAAAATGACAAAAACCAGAAATGGACTGAGCTGAAGTTTCTGCCATCTGAAGGAATGGGGGTTTGTGAAAGAAATTAAATTCAGTTATGTTGTAGGTTTTTTTTTTGTTTTTTTTTTTACCACAATACCCATGATTCGTTATCTCACTACTTCGAAGAATGAGAGGTGGACACAAAATGAGCAGTAGGCAAAAGTTTATTAGAGTATAAGATTAGAAAGGAAGAATAGTAGGAAAGCTCTCTTTACCTTCGAAAGTGAAAGCCTCCCGACAATAGGCAAGGGTCCTTGTTTTATAAAGTTCTGGTCGCCCCTCCCCTGTCCTTCCCCTTTGTTTCTTCTCAGGTTTTATCCTTATTGGCTGCATAACTCTAGGTGCTGGGTTGTCCATTCCTGATTGGCTCATTTCCATTGTATGAGGGGTCTATGGCCATACCAGTTCTTTGTGGGTCATAGGTTTTACTTACTTTTAGTCAGGTCTTTTGTCAAATTCCTGAAGGAAACCTGAGGGGGAGTCACCTGAAGGGTTTTGCTGTGGGCAGACACTCCCAGCATTGTTCCAAAATAGGTCTTTCTCCACCCAGGGACCTCAGGTCCTAATCCTTTCCCTCTCTGCCTATTTTATCCTATTTTTTTTACTATCATAGTTACAAAAAACAGAGAAAGTTACATCCCACAAAGGAATTCAGTAGTATCTATATTTTCCATTTTAAAACAATCTGAAGCAAATAAAGCAAAATGATGTTATTTGATCAAACTTGATAGTGGGTGTTCATTACACTATTTGCTGTATCTTGGGTGGATAAACTATTTTACAATAAAAATACTTTAAAGTAAAATACATTTATTTTAATTCTGAATCTGTAGGCTGATATGTGTCCTTAACCCTAGAATCTGGAATGATTTAGGCATTATCCTCAGCACTTTAAATGCATCTACCTCATTAAATGTTCATAGCACTGCTATTGGGTAGATATCAATATGTTTTCCATTTTACAAATAAGCAGAATGAAGTTAATTTAAAGAAATAGTATGAAAAGAATATTTTCTCATCCATCGTGATCAGAAAGGTCTTTAAATGTAAAAATAGTTGTTTATTTTTTAAGAAAATAAATTTTAAAAAATCATTTAAAATACTCAAAATGGAAAGGCCCAAGACAACCCGCCAATGTCAAGAGGTGCCCGAAATATCTCTGAGAGAAGATAGGCAAGAAACAGACAAAGTGAGTGTGTGTCTTCTCCAAATTAGTCCTTCCCTTCCCCCTTTTTCCTCTCTTGTGCATGAAAGCTGTCCCTTAGTGGGAGGAAATGGGTAGAAAGCAGAGTAAACTGATTCCCCTGGAGTGTATGTTGAGGAATTTCAAAAGGGATATTCAGGTGGTTGTGGTATGAAATTAACTCCTGAAAAGCTCCAGACATTTTGTGAAATTGATTGGCCATCATTCAGGGTGGGCTGGCCCTCCAAAGATTCACTTGATAAGGGCCAACACTAGTTGGCCCTAGTGTTCAGGGTCATTGTGGGGGGTCCAGGCCACCCCAACCAATTTCCTTACATTGACTGTTGGCAAAACCTGGTCCTATCCAGGCTGCCTTGGCTGAAAGTCTGTTTTGAAGAGAACTGTAAAGTTATGATGGCTCGTGTCATGGCTTCTTCCAAATGCTAGCCCAAAACTGAAAAACCCATACCATTGGGAGAGCCTGCGGAAACCTCACTGCCATATGCCCCATTGTACCCCTCACTGCCACCTGCGCCTCCAGCCACCTCAGCTGCTGAAAACCCACCAGAGCCTGCCCCTAGTCCGAAGGTCTTGCCACCTCTAGCACCACTGGCCTCTCCCGATGTGACTGGCTCTCCCGGACCACCAGTCCTAACCTCATATACCACTCCCAGAAGGCAATTAGAAGATCAGTCCAATGGAGACAGTCCCTCCTTGCAGCAACACCAGGGAGCCCTACAGATGCCACTGAGGGAAACTAGGGGACCCATCTATTATGATTAGGAAGGCCATATCCGAGGAGGCCAGAGTGTTTTTGTGGACCCTTTACCACTTTGCCCTTTACCTTTACGGACCTTTACCACTTTACTACTTTGGACCTCCTAAATTAGAAGCGCCATACTCCCTCCTATATGGAGAAGCTGCAGGCCATGATTGAACCAATGCAGTCCATATTTCAAACCCATAAACGTACCTGGAGGGACTGCCACCAACTCTTCCTGACCCCCTTTGACATGGAGGAGCATTGCTGAATTACCCAAGTGGCCCTAAAATGGTTAGAGGAGAGTGCCCTGGCTGGTATGCTAGACACCCAGGCTTATGCTAGGGCTCACTTCCCCGGGGAGGACCCCAAGTGGGACCCAAATGACTCAAGTGTAGATGGAGAGCTTGCAAAGGCTGAATGGTATCAAGGAACCCTTCTAAATGGCATGAAGGAAGTGGGGAAAAGGCCATAAATATGAGTAAAACATCAGAAGTGCTCCAGGGACCCAAGGAGAGCCAGAGTCAGTTCTGAGAGACTATGTGAGGCATTTCATCTCTACACCCCTTTTGATCCAGAGGCACCATTAAGCAGCTGATGGTCAATGTGGCTTTCATAGGTCAGCCCCAAGGGACATCTGGTACAAGCTGCAAAAGCTAGAAGGTTTCGCCAGCATGAATGCTGTTCAGTTGCTGGAAGTAGCAACTAAAGTGTTTGTCAACCGTGACCAGGGGGCGCGGAGGGAAGAACACCCAAAGACAAGGGCCAGTTGATTTGGACAAGACTGCCTCAGGGGTTCAAAAATTCCCCAACTATTTTTGGCACTGCATTAGCCTCAGACCTAAGAGCCTTCCCAGCAGATCAATATGGCTGTGTCTTGCTTCAATACGTAGATGACTTACTGCTGGCTGGAAGGGCTCGGAGGGTTGCATGGAAGGAACTCCTTACTCTCCTATGGGAAACTGGCTATAAGGTCTCAAGGAAAAAGGCCCAAATCTGTCAAAAGAAAATCAAGTACTTTGGCTTTTACCTCTCCCAGGGCAGTGCCAACTCAGCCCACCCGGAGAGAAAACAAGCTGTTTGTTCCATCCCCATCCCGTTGACTTGTCAGGTTTGGACATTTCTCGGGTCCACAGGTTTCTGTAGAATTTGGATACCTAACTTCCCATTCTTGGCAAAACCCCTTTATGAGGCCACAAAAGGGGGAGAGTGGGAACCTCTGTTATGGGAGCAAGTACAGTAAAGGGCCTTTGAAGAGATCAGATGGGCCCTTGCCAACACTCCTGGTCTGGGACTCCCAGACATGTCCAAGCCCTTCTTCTTGTGCATTCATGAATGTATTGGAATTGCCGTGGGAGTCCTAACCCAGATGTTGGGGTCATGGCATCACCCGGTGGCATATCTCTCCAAGCAGCTTGACTCTGTTGCCCAAGGCTGGTCACCCTACCTATGGGCACTTGCAGCCATGGCCCTCTTAGTGTCTGAGAATGACAAGTTAACTATAGGACAAGAATTAATTGTCTGAGTGCCACATTCAGTATTGACATTAATGGAACACAAGGGACAATACTGGCTAACCAACACCAGGATGGTGAGATATCAGGGAATGCTATGTGAGAACCCATAGTGTGGACTCTAAATCCTGCAACTCTACTGCCTGTTGGGCCAGGTCAACCAGATCATGACTGCATTGAAGTCATGGATGAGGTGTTCTCCAACCGACCAGAATTGAGGGACCAGCTCCTCAAGAAGCCCGATACTGAGTATTTCACTGATGGTAGTTTTGTGAAAGAGGGAGCAAGCCTTGCAGGGTACTTCATGGTGACCCTGAATTCTATCATTGAGGTCAAACCCCTGCCAAATGGGACTTTGGCACAGAAGGCAGAGCTGATTGCTCTAACCCAAGCCTTCCAACTGGTGTCAGGGATACATATTAACATATACACAGACTCTAAGTATGCCTTCATCACCCTCCACGTACATGGGGCTTTATATAAAGAGAAGGTTCTAATAAACTCAGGAGGAAAAGACATAAAAGTATGGTAAGGAATTCCTTGAACTCTTAGACATTGTGTGAGCCCCTAAAAGAGTGGCAGTCATGCATTTCCAGGGACATCAAAGGGGTCTCCACGGCTGAATGGGGAAACCATAAGGCAGAACAAGAGGTAAAGCTGTGGCCTCCAAAGGAACAACAAATCAGTGGCTTTAAACACCGCACTGTCCCATTGGGCAGAATGGGACCCTAATTACTCACATGAGAGTACCTGGTTTAAGACTGAAAATGGAAGCTACCTCCCAGGTGGATGGTAGAAATTTGAAGACAGCCGAGTAGCAATTCTTGAGGCTCTAGCTCCAGCTTTTGTCAAGAAGTTCGATCAAACCCATATTGGCCAGACAGCTCTCAAGACTATGTTGAACCAATATTTCTACATCCCTCGACTCTCCAGCATAGCCCAAGAAATATGTCAGTGATGTGAAACCTGTGCCTGGAATAACCCACATCAGGGACCCAAGGCTGCCCCAGGGGTGCAGAGTGTTGGGGGAGCCCCATTTGAAAATATGATGGTGGACTTCACTGAGGTTCCCTGGGTCCAAGATTATAAATATCTGTTGGTCTTGTGTTCTCTTTCTCAGGCTGGGTGGAAGCCTTCCCTACTCACACAGAGAAGGCATGTGAAGTGGCCTGACTTCTTCTAAAAGAAATCATTCCTCAATTTGGGATCCCTATCACTATGGGATCAGATAATGGGCCAGAATTTGTAGCTGAGGTGGTGCGGCTGGTGGCAAAGGGGTTAAAGATCACGTGGAAGTTACACACGGCATAGGGACCCCAGAGTTCCTGGAAGGTGGAATGAATGAACCGAACCCTGAAGCAGCAATTAAGCAAACTGTCAGGAAACCCACCTACACTGCTGGTTGGCAACAATGTGTTGCCAATCACCTTGTTAAGGATCAGGCATAGCCCCATGAAGCAGATGGGGTTCTCCCCTTATAACATCCTTTATGGGCACCCTGCCCCCATTATCAAGGGCATAAGCGGGGATCTAAATGAGATAGGCAATCTACCCCTAAGGCAACAGATGCTGGCTCTTGGCTCTACCCTAACCACCTTACATCACTGGATTAGGGAGTGGTTACCTTTGAGTCTGACCACAAACGCTCACCCCTTTAAACCAGGAGATGCTGTATGGTTGAAGGAGTAGAATGTCCAGCCCCTAAAACTCTTCTGGAGGGGCCCGTTCACTGTCATTTTGTCCACCCCTAGTGCAGTAAAGGTAGCCGAGGTGGGTCCCTGAATTCACCACAACAGAGTGAAGCCGGCATCTCGAAACTGGGAGTGCGTTCCTGATCCAATAACGCGTTGTAAGGTGACCATATGGAAGAAGCAATTCGCAACTCCAGAGGCTCTGGGAGACTGCAGCCCTGCTTTCGTCACTCCGGAAGCTGACTAATCTACACAGAAGCTTGAGGAATCGATGGCCCAGTGGAACAAATAAACTGTCCTTATTTTCTATATCTGTTTCCTTACTGTGATGACTGTTGCCCCTTGTTTCTCACTGTTATTGTAATTCTTGCTCTACTTTTCACCACAGGATTGGCAGAGGCTGCCCTGACTGGCTGGAAGTGTGGCGACAGGTTTCTGTTAGCATTTACCTTCCCTTTGTGGATAGGATACTTCATTGGTATTGGTTTCTTCTAATCTGGATCCCTTCTGTAGACCTAGATTCCTCATCCTGTGACCCATGCATTCGCATAACCAGATCAGGCCAGGGAGTCACTATACCATACCCACTTCTCAGGCCAAGGAAAAGTCATAGAGGAGATTACAGATAGAATGAGAAATGTTG
Organism: Panthera uncia; assembly: GCF_023721935.1. Taxonomy (NCBI): domain Eukaryota; kingdom Metazoa; phylum Chordata; class Mammalia; order Carnivora; family Felidae; genus Panthera; species Panthera uncia. The sequence goes on from NC_064816.1 coordinate 129,618,895, forward strand.
CTCATGTCCCAGTCCAGAGCTGGAAAGTTTGGGACCCCAGGGAGTTATCTGGAGGACGGTTTTCAACTCTCAGGGGATTCAAAACCCTCAAAGGTATTATCCTCTTGATTTTGGGAGCTTACTTAATCCTACCGTGCCTAGTTCCCCTGGTTATACGGTCTGTCTCCAGCCTCACTGAGGTAATGGTTGAAAGGAAAACTGCCATGCATGTGATGATGTTATGGAAATATAAACCTCTAAACCAAGATAATGCTCTTTGACCCAAAATAGGGGGTCCAAGCATCGAAGAGGGGAATGTGGCAGAGCCCCTCCCTAAGGAATGTGGTGAATACCTTAAGACAAGGGAAGGCAGCCTGGCTATGTGTGTGTGCGCGCAACATCACAACTCTAACATAGACCAACCATTCAGACTGTATGTTACCATATATGGGAGACAAAGGAGCAAAAATTGTACAAAAGGCAGCCCCTAGCTGTGCTCAGGGCTCAGCCTTTTGGGTCTTAGCCCACTGAGCCCATGATGGTACGAAAAAAGCTGCCTCCTAGAAAGAAAAGCCTCGGTGTCCTGGCTGTGTGTGAGTCACTGCTACATGATAACCACTGTTATGATGCAAACAGTAATCCCTTTTCTGAACTCACTGACAAAGTCATATTTGGGCAGTCTTGGGCTTCTGAGTGTTGATAAATGTTGGAAAGATGCTTCTTCTTAAAACCATTGTAAGTAGTCAAACCTTAGACTCCTAATCCTAGAGTGGAAATTGATGAAGCCAGTTTAGCATAACAGGACCTCATGGTGACTGGAAAGGAAAGCTGGAGAGGTGGGGGGGGGTGGGCAGGAAGGTGGTAGGAGGAGGAGGCTAGAGAAGATAAGAGAACACAAAGGGCAATTAACTTCACAATTATTTTTTAATGTGTATTTATTTTTGAGAGAGAGAGAGAGAGAGAGAGAGAGAGCACGTGTTTCTCTGTGTGCCTGCACTCAGGAATGGGGGGTACAGAGAGAGGAGAGAAAGAATCCCAAGCAGGCTCCATGCTGTCAGCTGGAAGCACAGAGCCCAATGTGGAGCTGGATTTCAGGGACCTTGAGATCCTGACCTGAACCAAAACCAAGAGTCCGACGCTTAACTGACTGAGCCACCCAGGTGCCCCAATTAACTTCACAGTTTTACCATGAGTAGGTCCTCACCAGGCTGCTTAAAAATCCTATGTCCCAGAAACTGTTAATGATAAGGGACCATAAGGCAAGCTGAGAGCCAAGCACAAGCTAGCACACCACCACCCCCCACCCACCCCAAGGTGGGATACATGTGATATTCCTCAGGCACTCCTGGTTGTCCAGGAACAAAGGAAAGGACAAAAAACAATTGGTTAAACTGATAAGAGTCTTCATCGGTTTACAAATAACCTAGTACAATTACAAAAAAAAAAAAAAAAAAAAAAAAGGCAATCTTTTTAATAACCTAAAGTCCAGGAATGCCCTACTGTCTTAGTGTTAATGCTTTGCTAGAAGGGAAAACAACCTTAGCTTGACAATAGCTAGGCCTCCAGTTATCTATGAGTCTTCTTTAGCATATGGAAATCCCTTTAAGAAACCTCCCCTTGACTTTTTCTCCCCCAAATCCACAGTATATATGGATCACTCTTCACAACCCCAGTGCAGCTCTTTCTGCCCATGGGTCCTGTCCCCGTGCTTTAATAAAAATCACCTTTTTGCACCAAAGACATCTTCAAGAATTCTCTCTAGGCCATCAGCATCAAACCCCCATCACAAAACCCCATCAGTTAACAGGTGCTCTCGTTATTTATCAACTTTAAAATGTTTCATTACCCCACAAAACTCCTTAAGAACAAATCATTTTCATGTATTTAGACTTGAATTTCCTCATCTCTAAAACAGATGGATTTGGATGAATGGTGTCCCTTTTAGCTCTATATTTTCAGTAACATATAATGCATAAGCTGACCTTAAGGCTGTTTCTTTTGGGGCGCCTGGGTGGCTCAGTGGGTTAAGCAGCCGACTTCAGCTCAGGTCATGATCTCACGGTCGGTGAGTTGGAGCCCTGCGTCGGGCTCTGTGCTGACAGCTCAGAGCCTGGAGCCTGTTTCAGATTCTGTGTCTCCCTCTCTCTCTCTGACCCTCCCCCGTTCATGCTCTGTCTCTCTCTCTGTCTCAAAAGTAAATAAACGTGAAAAAAAATTTTAAATAAAAAAATATATATAGGCCAAATGAGTTGCCACACACTCATTTTTTAGTAAATGATTTGGTGAAAGTTACTGACTTACCTTCAAACCTAAAGTTATCTGCAAGGGTATCAAAAAAAATATTTTGTTTTCTGTATCATCTATTCATTTCAAATATTATACCTATGCTAACAATGTTCTCCTATCTTTATTTCTCATGAAGTTGGAGCCAGTTCCCCAATTTAGCTATTACAAACCATATAATCTGTTTCTTTTTGGTTCTAGCTTCTTGTTGAGGCAGGTTAATGAAGAGTTTGTGGTTTTTCCTCTCATTAGGAATTCATTCTGGCATTGACAACGCTTCAGTGATCATTATGATTCCGTGTGCTGCTGTTGATTTGACTTCGCCTTGGATTTCCCTCCGGTGAGTGCTAGTTAAGCATTCACTCACAGGCCTCCCCGGAAAGTCCATTCCTTGCTGGAATGCAGGACACACTCTCTCCCAGTTCCTGTTGGCTTTTTTTCACAGTCAAGATTACTCATCACAGCTGAGGACTGAATAACAATAGATGGGAAAGGGTTTCCACATTTTTCCATAGAACATAACCACAACTGCTTTGCAACCAACACTTATGAAGGAAGAGTTAGATGAACAGCAGTTTTTCAGCAATCATTAGAGGTAGACTGGGCACAACACAACACACTGACGCTGACACCACTCTTTCCTAGCATATCATGTTTGTTAACACACAATTTGTTCAAAGAATTTAGAAATGGAATTTGGCAGAAATAAACATTTAAAATCCCAATATTTTAGGAGATCATCAGTATTCTAATAATGACTAGCCAGCAAAATCAAAGTCATGCATGCCAACATTTGTGATATTTGTCCTGACATGTAATTAAAATTTTTTTTAAGTTATATTGTTTTTTTGCTATCAACAATAGCCTGTCCTTTATACTTTCTTTTATATTTTCGTATCTTCTCTGCATCTAGATAATTAATTCTAAGTGTTCCATCTTCTATTCCTCTTCCCCCCCCCTCCTTTTGTGCCCCCACCTGTATGTACAGACTGCCTTTATTTTTAATGTAACCTGTGCCCCTTCAGGTTATTCTCAGCTTTTTTATTTCAAGCCATAATTTTACTTTTGATTGTATATGGAACCTTAGTTAAAATGTCCTTTCTGAATAGCGAATATCTTGACTCATGATAGCTCAAATGTAAAATGACTGCTTATTGTTTAATTCTTATGTTGCTTTATAATAAAGAAAGCAGCCCCAGATTCAGGAAGAGATAGAGCATTTTAAATGCTGACAATTTTTTAAACTTCTAATCAAACAGTAGAAAAACCAAGTCTCCTGTAACTCACAGCCAAGTACATTAGAAAAAAACTCCTCTATGATAAACTTGCAGCCCCAGTTAAATATTTCTACAATTGTAAATATTTTATGTTGTTTTGTAAATACGGCATAACGTGTTGGCATAAATTTCCTTTGTTCCAAAAAGAACAGTAAACTTTAACATTTTCATTTATTTCAAAGCATTTGGGAGAATTTCAGAAGTGGTTTGGGAAATATTAAATTCTACATGCCTGCTTCTCCAAGTTTCCCATCCACACCGACTAGATGTAAAGGATTGTCACCAAAAGCACACCACACACGCGCGCCCACACAAATTCCTTCCTTGTGTTTAGACGAAATGCACCTAAAGGTCCCGGGCCATTTTTCATCCCTTCCTCTGTGCAACAGGGAGATAGCTGTGTCTTGATCAGAGATGGAACGTGGGCGATGGGAAGAAACGGCTCAGAACAGAGCAGAATTCTTTCTGAAGCTCTGGTGCCCATACTGGGCATCTCTGCTTGTGCGCCGTGTCCCTGCACTCCCCACCCCTTCAGGGATGATGCACTGCAAAAACATTCGCTCTCCGCAGGACGCCTCTCAGTGGTTCATAACTGGGAAAATCTTGCCCCAGGTTTAAAATATCTGCCCAAGCAACTCAGAGCGGGTGAAACGCTTTTTCATTGCTCTTTCCTCCCTGCGGGCGCTCCCCACCCTCCGCTGCCAGAACCTTGGGGATGTGCCTAGACCCGGCGCAGCGCAAGTCCCGGCCAACCGCGAGCAGAACAAACCCTTGGCCGGCGGCCAGGAGGCTCCCTCCCAGCCACCGCCCCCCGCCAGCGCCTTTTTTTCCCCCATACAATACAAGATCTTCCTTCCTCAGTTCCCTTAAATAACAGCCCAGGGAAATCTCAGAGCCTTCGTCCAGCCACGGGCCAGCATGTCTGGGGGCAAATACGTAGACTCCGAGGTAGGCTTGGGTGGGTGCGCGCCGGGCCCTGGAGAGCACAAGAAGTGTCTCCTGCTATCTCCCACTCCAAATATTCCGACTGCTTTCCTTGCCCCAGCCCTCTCTTGACTTTAGAACACTCCTCTCGCGCTGGCACCTCTGAGGAATGGGCCTGGGCGGGGAGCTGAAGAGAAGGCAGGAATGTTTTAGATTTTCCTATGAGAAAGGGGCCCTGGGCCCCCCAAACTAGAGAGAGGAGGAAAAGAGGACGGGGGTCCTGAAATTAGGTCTGCTTGCCGGACCGAGGACGTATTTCTAGGTGGGTCCGGGGTGCTGCTTTATTTCGGGACTCCCACCGTCCAATCCCTGACTGCTGGGAGGCGGCGAGCTGGAACGCAGGGTGGGAAGTCATTCACCCGCAATCCTGGGGACGGTCCCCGCGACTCCCCGCCAGGCACCTGGACCGGTTGGCCGGAACGGCAGAGTCATGTTTGCACTTTCCAAAGCTCTTGGGCCACCTCAAGAACTCTTCCTGCATCTTGGCGCCTGGAGGGGGTGTTTGGAGAAGGATGGAGCTCTACTCTCCCCAACTACCACCACCAGGTCCAACTACCCTCCTGCGCTCGGGCTCCGCCCGAGTGTGGAGACCTCGTTTTCCCAAACAGGGCCGCCGCTCAGCCACCGGCCGGCAGCCTAGGAGTGACCTGAGGGTGGGTCGAGGGCGCAGTGCAGGTGAGATACCATTGTTCTAGGGAGTTTAGGGGGGTTGACACATGGCTTGGCCCAGAGATGGGGGCTTTCGGGCTGTGACCACTACGAGCGCGGGGAGAGCGTAGGGACAAAGAGCGCAGAGGGAGATTGGGGGGTGGGGCGCGAACAGGTGCGAGGGATATGCGACCTGGAAGCAACAAAAATGGGGACAGCCCATTTTTGGGTCGGGGGTGTTCAACCTGGATCTGAAAGATAAACTGGAAGAGCTTACTGAGAGGAGGAATGGGGGACGGGAAAATGGAGCAGGTGAAGCACTCGGGGCGAGCGTGGAGTGGCGGAAAGAGTGGCTGGACAGACGTCAGAGATCGGATCCCCTCGCCTGCTGGGGTCTCCGCGGGGTACCGCGGGGTACCTCCGGCAGGGCGCGCGCTGGGCGGGGGCCTGGGCTGACTGCGCCGCGGGGTTTGCCCTGACCCCTGGCGGCGGGCGGGGGAGACAGGAGCTCCCTGCCTGGTACGGAGGGGTGTGGTGTCCTCTGCTCGATCCTCTTAAAAAGCTAGCGGCGCCAAGGAGTTTACTGTGCGCTGAGCCACCGCTGCCGAAGCGGTTAGTTCGATTTTGAGCCTCGAGGTTTGCTCCGCCGCCAGCCTGACTTCTGATCACTTGTTTTCCTTTTTGAAATTTTCTTCCCATTGCCCGGACCACCCTCCCCCTCCTGGCCGTCTGCCCTCCGCAGGGACATCTCTACACTGTTCCCATCCGGGAACAGGGCAATATCTACAAGCCCAACAACAAGGCCATGGCAGAAGAGATTAACGAGAAGCAAGTGTACGACGCGCACACGAAGGAGATCGACTTGGTCAACCGCGATCCCAAGCATCTCAATGACGACGTTGTCAAGGTAAGGTGAGGCGGCCAGCTTATAAAGGACGCCCCCCCACCCCACCCCCGCCCCTGAGACGCTGTCAGGGTTGGGACAGCTCTCTTCTGGCAAGCAGGCTGTGCATCCTTCTGTACCTTTGCCACACATATCGTTTTCTGGGCTTGATGTGTGGGAGCTCCAGCAGTTTTCAGAAATGTCACATATCCCCTCCCCCCTCCTGCTGGCTAGTTCAGCCGGAATGTAGCTAATGGAGTTTCATATAACTGCACTTTTCCTACAACTGCACTTTTCTCCTGGCAAATGAACCTCTGGATCTCTGCAACAGATTGACCCACACTCCTCGGGAGGGTGGGACAGTTGCCCTGCAGGTCACCCTCTGTCTATTCCCAGGCTTAATGTCTAGTGAAGGGTGGTGCCCTATTGCACATAGAATTAAAGCAGTAAGGTCATTGCATAAGGTCTTGTGCCAAGATGAGAACCGGAATGCAGAGTGGGCAGATTATCGTAGCTCCAATCAAGATATTTTCTTGAAAATAATACAGTGGGTAAAAATGCTTCAGACTAAGTACAAGTAATACATATAGTACATATTATATATAATAGGATATAATATTATACATATGAAAGGTATTTTAACTGGAAAGGTATTGTACTCATGCACAATCAAGCTAATTTACACAACCAAAAATAATGTGTACTTCTTGATTTCTCCCATAGACACCTCTAGTTAGGTATATAAAAT